>NC_053113.1:23493850-23716350 GCF_010015445.1 Perca fluviatilis | reverse complement strand
AACATACTGTACATAGGATGTTTTTGTGAATTAATTAAATTCACTGAAAAAAGTATAGCACTTTGAAAATGTGCCTCTACACAGTAAAGGGATTTCGATTTTTCTAATGAGGTTAGTTTTTATCCAAATAAATTAATGCACTAAGTTCATTAATTACCTATGACAAAACTAATTTATTGAATTAGTACTATGTCGGGTAATACATTTTTTTTTATCATTTGTGTCTAATATTCAGTGTAATTTCATTAAACTGGGAATATAAAATAAAAAAGAAAAAAAAAGAAAAACAACTTCATTACACAAAAGCATCACACCCTTGCTGCAGAAAATAAATCATGAACACGGAACTTTTGTCGTCATGTGAAATGTCCATGACTACACCCAGATAAGATCTGTTTGAAAAGTTTTTCAGTGCTGTAAAAGACATGTGGGACAGCAGGAAGTTATGCAGTTCTGCTTGATTAACTTGATAAAACCTGATCTGTTCACCCTGCATTTTCCACACTGAAGTTTTTCCATCTGTCTGTTTCTTACATGTATCTGTAACATTTTGTAAACTTCATATAAAAGTTATACAATACATTCACAATTAATTTCTGCTCCTAGTTCTTTGCAGCATAATATAAAGTAGTGTAAAAGTATCTGTATTTAATGTTTGTAAAAGTAGTGTATTTAAGTTATTTGGGGTATTTTAAACAGCAGCAATGGAATTACAATAGCCCCATTTGATTTATTCATTGTTGAATTTTACTAAATACTAATCAGAAACAAAAAAACTAAGAATCCATTGTCAAGTCATGAGCAGTAACCAGACAGTAATCACCTCTACTTAATAACGGAGAAAAGAGCGGCATCACAATTGATTACACATTTTCTTCGCTGTTTTTGACAACGCATGCATTTTTGTCCTTATTTTAATGAAGTTGAATTATCTTTTTAGAGTGAATCTGCTGTTTTCATACTTAACACCACACACAGCTACGAGTAAAATCAGTGAGAGAAATGTAAGCTTTTTCTACTTACTGTGCGGTCTAAGATTTAAGGTAAGATTTAAACTTTGAGAGCGTCTCTCTCACCCGTGCCAGCATGGGATAAGCCAGTCCCAGGATGCCCTGCCAGTTGACCCCAGGAAGGAAGAAGCCGTCAGATGACAGGATGGCAGCTATGTTGATGCTGACGGTCCCATTTAGGCCTTTGGGGATGGAGACATGGTCAACGCCCAGTTCACCTTCCCAGTTACCCTGGGTGTACCTGACAGCCACAGTCCGGCCAACCGACTGGTAGGTACTGGAGCTAGACACAGGGGAAGAAGCCAAGATGTGGGAATAGTTATAAAGGCCTCTGGTAGGTAGATAAAGCAAAAGTTGTGGACAGACATTACATAGCAAAGATCATGAATTTTTATAGTAGTACTAGGAATATCCATTCTTTCTGTGAAAAAGCTACTATGAAAAGCATTCAAGGTAAAACAAGAAATAAATGAAAACTCAATATTGGTATGACGTTTCCAAGAGCTTGCATATTGGATTAAAATAAAGTTTTAGTTTATTATTATTAAACAATGAGTCACAGCAACTTACAGCGCAGTGTTGAAGTAGTGAGTAATGAATGGGTGTGGAGCCGCAGCCACGGCAAAGTTACTGCTGCCTGTATCCACCAGGATGTTTACCTGTAATGACATAAGGCAGTGTTTGCTTTAACAACCATTTCAGTTGTCTGCTTCAGGCCAACTCCACGCTACCTTACAGAGCTCCTGAGTCACAGAGTCAAAGTAACAGCTGTAAAACAGTGCGACTTTAAGCTTTTAAAATGCCACTAAGACATTAAAGTCGCTGTGTTTGTATGAACAATTAGAGGAGGAAAATGAAGAAGAGCAGAGTGTGTAGAGGGAGAACAACAACATTTCCAGTAAATAAAAACACAAAATTTATAAAAAGGAAAATTAAACTGGAAATAGTGAGTAGCGAACATAAGATGACACATAAAAAAATAAATAATAAAAAGACGCAAACTAGAATTACTGCCTTGCGGTTGTATACCTCCACCAACCAGTCAAGTTGCAGTTTACAACATGTCTGTCCACACTCATGTAGTGATGACTTATATATATAAAAAAAATTTTTTATTTTTTTTTTTATATATATATATATATATATATATATATATATATATATATATATATATATATATATATATATATATATATATATATATATATATATATATATATATATATATATATATATATATATATATATATAAAAAAGGTATTAAGTGCATTCTTTTGGTGAAAGTTATCACTATATTGACATGTATGAGTCCCTTCCAGTGAATCATTTCCAGTGAGAAACATGCATCTTCACTTAGAGACTGTTTTTACAGAGGAGTACAGAGGACTGATAGAGCTTCGTCACATGGTGCGACGACAATCTCCTGAAGCTCAATATCAGCTAAATCAATGAGCTTGTGCTGGACTACCAGAAAAACAGAAGGCCCTCCCTGTCCTGGTTGTCATCCAGGGAGAGGAAGTGGGTGGACTCATACAAGTACCATGGGGTCCAAATCAATAAAAAACTGGACTGGAATCACAACACTGAAGCCCTCTTCAGGAAGGGATGGAGCAGACCGTCCCTTCCTGAGGAGACCAAGATCCTTCAGTGTGTGCAACAGGCTCCTGCAAAACTTCTATTAGTCTGTAGCTAGTGCTCTGTTCTTCACACTGTGTGCTGGCTGGGGTGGTGGCATCAAGGCTTTGAGGTCAGCAGTTTCAACAGGCTGTTAAAGAAGGCCAGCTAGGTGATCAGGTTGGAGCTGGACAATGTGGAGGCAGGGGCGGAGAGGAGCATGAGGGACAAAATCAAAGCCATCTTGGAAAACCTTACACATCCTCTCTACAACAAAGCTGTGGCAGATTGGCAGCTCATTGCAGAGAGAAGGATGAAGGACAAGATCAAAGCCTGGGAGTTGTTCCTCATTTGAGTCAAGGGTCTAAGGATAGCGAATGTCTTTTGGTGTACAGATTGTGAAGCCCCTAGAGGCAAATTATTTGATTTGTGATATAGGGATATCAATATAAATTGATACATTTTTTTTTAAGATTACTTTTTGGGGCATTTTCTGCCTTTATTTTTGACAGGACAGATGAAGACTTGAAAAGGGGAGAGAGAGGGGAATGACATGCAGCAAAGGGCTGCAGGTCGGAGTCAAACCTGCGGCCGCTGCGTCGAGGAGTAAACCTCTATATGGGCGCCTGCTCTACCAACTGAGCGATCTGGGCACCCAAATTGATTTGACTTTGATGAGCTTTGCTGTTCTTGTTCTGCTGCATGTCTATTAGCAGACACTGTTTTGTTTGATGCGGTAAAGGGTCAACGTTTTGGTCCGTGTTTTGTTGCAGGCTGGTTATTACTTAATTAAATCACAAATATTTTACTCATAACTGAAGTGAAGAGTGCACTTCACAGTTGAATTATAATATCATAGAATATACTATCATAATTTCGGATATGGGCATACGCAGGAATTTCACATTGATAAAAAAAAAAAAAAAAAAAACTGACTGGGGTTTCCCTCATTGCTAGAGATTCTGGTGTCACACGAACTGCTGTAAAGAGCTTTGCCATTGAGCAAAAATGACTATGCACCTCCGATATAATTGCTCTCTAATGTGTGATCTATGGAGTCAAACATGACAGCCTCTAGCTGCTGGCCGGACTAAATGACCTATCCAGCCATCCTGGTAGGTGTCATGGGCACAGTGGGGACCAGCTAACAGCAGTTGAGATAATGTTGTCTTCCAGGCATCAAGTCAACGAGCAGGAACTAATTAGCTTGCAGACTTCTGTGACCTCAACTACTGAGCAGTGGCCACATTAACACACATGTTAGCAAGCATTCCTCACCATGACGGGGTCATAAAGCTAATGCCCCATTACCACCTGATGACTCAACAACAAAGAGGTCTATACAGTGGCTCTTCAATGATATCACATGACACAGTCTATAGAAATATGCAGGCACAAACAGTAAGTGCAACAATCAATCTAGCATGGCTCTTCTATGGCTTCCATGGTTTAAAATAAATAAATAAATAAAGACCAAAACAGCAGGAAGTACTGGAGTTAAAATATTTAAGTGTTTGACAGGCAAGGAACAAGGAAGTCTAACAATTAGATGAAAAAAAATCCACTTCCTCAAGCTTGTTTTTTTCAAGCCTATTATACCCAAATTATTACGGTGTTCGCAATCGCATACTATTTACACTAAATGACCTGAAATTTAGTATTTAGTGTGGTCACACTGCATAGTATGTGCACTGCACTGCAAGCGTGTTGGAAGAGTTTCCAGGCAAAATAGAATAGGAGAAGATGTTTATATGTCATTTTGACACGAATACTAATAAATGACATGTTGATGTTTGAAAGTCTCTAGGTTTTGACATAAATGCAGATATAAATGTAATTTAAAAAAATTATAAATAATTATCGATTTTCAAATATTGCACCT
Source organism: Perca fluviatilis (assembly GCF_010015445.1). Taxonomy (NCBI): domain Eukaryota; kingdom Metazoa; phylum Chordata; class Actinopteri; order Perciformes; family Percidae; genus Perca; species Perca fluviatilis. The sequence continues at coordinate 23,711,844 of NC_053113.1, read as the reverse complement.
TTCAATACAGAACGAGATATTCTGCCTATTTTGCCGTCAATACTGCAGACGTTGTCTTTGCTGTAATCAAATCAGTATATATTTATGTTTAACATGAAGTATACTACTGCTTGAGTGCAGTTTAATGGGAAACATACATGTGTACAGACGAGGCTAGCAGCAGCGCTGCATCAGACACGTTTCTGGTGTGCAAAGACATGGAAAAATCCACGCAGCTGCCACGCAACTGAAACGCCACACTCCTGCCACGCAGCCAGTGTAAAACGGCCCTTATACTGCACTATTTCCTCAGAAGTCAAAAGTAGATCATATTGTATTCCTTTTAGCCAACTGCCACTGTCATGCTCAGGTGTGCATGGAATCATTATCAAACAATTGCGGGAAAAAAAACTGTAATTATCAACAATGTGTTATCAACTGGCTCAGTTGGGCACAGGAAGCCCCAGTTGGCCTGTCCGTGGGAGTCAGGCTTATCAGTTCCTCCTCACTGGACAGGCCCTGGTCCCATCACTAGGACTGTGCCATCTAAAACCCCACTGCTGCCTTGCAGATGGCATCAGTCCACAAGCCCTGAACCAGCCAAACAGGCCAGATTGGATATACTGAAACCTTGTGGTTAGGAAGGGGGAGAGGGGGCATTTCCTTATGCCCACACCACCTATCTTTTCTCGTCACACTATCCTCCCTTAGCTCGGCTGCTGAGCCTCAGGCAACTCTCTACCCCCGCTGCTGCGGCAGCCTGCAGTTGAGCGTTCACTGTCTAATTGGCAGTGGCTCCATGGCAGCAACGTGCATCTGCTACCTGTTTGTACCAATTAGCACATGCGAGGCTTTCCAGCCGACACCTCAGCCTAGCTGTGCCACATGCTAACAGATGCAGCAATTAGTGACTCATTTGAATAGTGCCTCATTTAACACTGTGGCCTTGTAATAATCACATCATTATTTTGTTGGAATAATATTGAGAGTATACCTTAATAGTACTGAGTTACAGGACATTTTGGCACTACATAACCAATCTCAACCTCAGAGGATTGAGCTCTGCTGGCATTAATAACTGACATAAAAGGTACTAGGTAATCACAGATGCCTTACATACACATAACAATACATAAATCACTAAACATTTTAGTCCTAGTAGCTATATATAGAAACTAATTGTTTAAATGACTCATTATGAAACACTTATGTATTTGTATATGTATAGTTTAGTGTATCACTTGATCCCTATGCAGTCTGAGGATGGTCCACAGGAATAAAACGTTGCTTTGAATAAATTACGGTTTGAACAAACATTTGGGGAATTCCCTTCCTTGAGCAACTCTTTAAAGAGTGGTGTTCGATTAGAACAGCAGATTTGAAGCATATTTTCCAAAGTACAACTATTTTTATTTATTATATTGGTTTATTTGATAGGGACCATGCATATTTATGAACATTGTTGTATAAAAACCATAATGTAAATGTAAATGCCAGAATTAGTTAAAATAACTACTTTCCATCTGCAGTCCCTAGGCAGGTGACATAAGACTAACAGAGACAACCAGCAGTCATACAGCGCTCAATCACTATACATTAAAAAAAAAAAAGGTACACATAATAGTGACATTGACAAAACAAACAAGCAAAACAAAACAAAAATACATGATGCATGATACATGACAGACGTTATTCATCCACCTCTATACTGCATTCGATTTACCAGTGTATGGGTAAAGAAATGTGGGACTGTTAAAAGTGAATCCATCTGTGGTTTTCTAGAAGCCACTGTTTTTAAATTTGTTGGGAGGGGCAAGCTATTCCAGAGTTTACCTCCTATGATTGACAATACGTTTTGTCCAAAAGTGGTGCGTCTAAATGGTATCGCAACTATGGACTGGTTGTAAAGTTATGTGGGTAACTGTACACTGACAAGTGCTGCCTTATCCTCTCAGAGGTTGACACAGGGCAGTGATATGGCAGGCAGCACTGATAAGCCTCTGTGAGCCTGAGAAACTGAGTTCAGCTGTGCCACCCAAGAGTCTTAAATCTGTTTAACTTGAGAGGCCCATGAACAACAGGTCAAGTCACTAATGAGATAATTCACTTTTGTTGTAAGCTCCATTTAAAACACATCTACTTACAACACAGTGGCAAAGTGTATAGCCTTAAACCTGCAACATCCTAAAGCATCATGTATTTTTAATAGTGACGGGAGAATCCCTCTGCCAACTCTTCCGGGACCATTTAGTCCACTTTAATCATTAATATGATCTTGTTAGGCACTTTATATAACGAGCAGTATAAAATGATGACAGTAAATTACACAGGCATATTTCCGTGCAACCAAAAGAAAATAAGCAGCAAATATGCCTAAACCCTGGGCTAGTGCCATTTTGTAGAACTGTGGAGTTGCTCTTGCTCCCCGGGAGCCTCATAATCCCTGTCAGCTGCCTGGTAAGAAACAGTGTTCCTCACAGGCTGCATCATGTGATTGCATGTGAGCGGGGATGAAGTCTACCTACAGACCCCAAGGCTGTAAAGACTTGACCCAGCTGCTGCCAAGCTACCATCCTGCCAGGATGGCCCCAGGCAGCCCTGTAAATAAACATCTGGTTTTGTTTTTTTAAGGACAGTGACAGCATAATATGGTACCTAATGGTACCTATCCTAAAATCTTACCATGACAAAAGTCGTTGTTCTGCTTCTGGGGTCATATCAAACGGTCATTAAGTATATCAAATATTGCAAAAATAGGTAGCCAAAGCCCTGGGTTGAAACAAACACACTCAGCCCCCTTCAATGGATCACATGGTGGACGGCTCTGTTTACACACAGCAGACACACCATACCTGAAAGAATTGACTGAATATAACACATGATCCTGTTTCAATCCAATGATTAAAAAGGAAAGTAGAAAAACGAAAGGAAAGGAAAGAAAAGAAAGAGGTATTTTTAATTCATTTCTGCTCAATAATCTTAAATACTAAAATTGTACAAATGATACAGGTCTCAAACAAAAACAACAGATACACACATTAATAGGGTTGGTTTTGTGATAACATTACCTTTTGGCCAGGAGTACCAATTGACATTTCTATGTAGTAGCCTCTTCCAGAGTCCCCTTGCAAGTTATGTATCATGTCCAGAAAGTTCACGGTACCAGTCGGATCAGAGGCCAACGAGAGGCCGTTTCCATCAGACGTTAACACGGCTCGCTGAGTCAAATCCACATCAGAGGATACATTGTACCTCCCTGTGTAGATTTTAAGTGGTATAGCAAAGTAACACTTGGACACGCCGAAGTAAAAACTAAAAACAAATGCCCAAATCGAAACAGAAGTAGAGTATGCCATGGTGGTGTTACTTTTCTTGTAGTGTTAACAGGGAAAGTTTTGGAAAAGACTCCCAACTCCTTGCGCAAAGTTTTCTCCTTAAGTTTTCAGTTTAGCCATCTTGGAATCGCCTGTGCCCTGGTAACCGCCACCATGGAACCGCGGCCTCTCCACCGTCAAAAAGCAGCTAATCATACAGACATGGTAACAGAATAGGACTAAAACTAGCTATAACAAATGTTTGACAGCAGTCGGTATACTTCACCGAAATGTTTCGCCTCCATACGCTCCCCTAGATAACTGGGTCAAGCTTCAAAAACGAATTATTACTTCCGGTTATATACACTTTCAAATTAAATTGAATCTAAACCATAAGCTATTGTTTTTGTCACGCAAAACAGAGCAGTCTTTTTACGTAGCTAGGCATATTAAGCCACATACAGCATTATACAAAGAAAGAAAACCACAAAATGCAGTCACCAATGAATACCCCCAAAAAATGCATGAGGATAAGTCAATGAAGAAGTCATTCGATTCCTTTAACTCTTGCTGAAATGCTTTCTGGTGCTTGCTTCATATGTCAGGGTATAGTGTATGTTACGTGAACATTTAGCATTTTATTTTATTAAGTTAAATTATACGACTTTTATTTTTATTTTTCGTGTCATTTTGCGTTTTTTAATTGCGAAAACCTTTATTTTGAAAGGAAAGTAGCCTAACCGTTGGTCTAATTTTTACTGCATTGACGTTGCTGTTTAACACCTTCCCGGATGCTAGGTGACAGATTAACCAACCATGGAATAATTTCCCACCATAATTTACTTACGTATTGATGTGAACACGCCACAGGGAGTGTGTCTCTTCTTTTAACAGTGTTACACAAATAAGACAGTGTTCCAAAGTTTTTGATATTCTTAATGTGTTTGCATTTACAGTGCAAATCCATTCTTCTACCATTTCTTTGGTCGTCTTGGGTCTACTCAGTATTTTAAATCTGTCACAGAAAATAAAGTTCCCTTATGCTTGCCACAGAGACTTAATGTTACAATCAGCATAAGTCAGTTGAAAAGTTGTGCTGCGCATATTTAAAACAGTCCTGCATGTTTTCTGATCGTCTCTGTATTGTAGCCTACATGTTTTCCAGGTAGGCTACAATACAGGTATTAGGCCTAATGCTACCAAGACCGAATATGTCAAATTGTGCACTTTTTGTAGACCGTGCTATGGGTTTTCTTATTTATGAGTGTAATGCTTTTTAAGTTTTTGAATTTTTAAAGACAATCCCCAGACAACATGTAGCCTATTTGTTTCTTAGCTACAGTCGAAAACCCCATTGATATTTAAAAACACTCAGTATTGCACACTGATTAACATAAGGCCATTATGAGGCTATTTACATTTACATTTACGTTTGTATTTTGAGTTATCCATTCAGATCTATCGAAACACATTCAGTTACATTATATTTATAACACACCCGGTAACACAAACTCCTTTCCAGTCTCAAAATTCTCATAAATTCACATGCTCACATAAGCACAATATGATGACATGCACAGTTCTATGCTGTTATTTAATTAAGCTTGATGCAAAATGGTTTTAAACCCCCCATTTACTCCCATTGCATGTATAACTTAGCCAATACATGAAGAGATGATTATCATTTTTATATTAATATGAGTCATCCAAAAATTATGCCGATCAGCATCACACAACAATAAAATGCATTTCTTGCATGCTTCTTTAGTGCATTCTGTACCAAAGCACCAACTGCTGGTCAATAATTGTCCACTACAATATGAGGAATAATACCAGCTCTTGTATAGATTATGGGTATAGAAAAGACACTGCATTTCATTTCATTCCAAGTTAGAAACTCTGAGGTTTTTCTTCTTTGCATGGCTCAGCCAGGACAGTCTCATTTGCCACAGACAGTGCAGAGAAAGAGGAAGAAGATCCCAGTGGTAAGGCGAGATCAATGTCACAGGCCTTCTCCATGCTGCCTGTTTCACACACAGACAACCACTGTCTCGCTCTGGATTCCTCATGAGCCCACAGTTACACTGTCACATGTTCACCCCATCTCCCTCTCTGTCTCACTCTCTCATTGAAGTTAATCACTATAGTTACAATAACCTCAATAATATGGGGAACGACTGTGACCACAAAAGATCATCTTTCCGGGGTATTGCTTGTCATGCACTCGGTCTTGTGAATGACCCATTTAAGCACATTTCCTATTTTTTCTTCCCTGTGACTTTGAGATACTTCCTTAGCCTGAGAGTATAAAAACAAGGGGAAGCAGGAATGCATTGTTTAAGTGTCTGTTACTACCCATGAAACAAAGTGTATCCAGCGATCATGTGTGTTATAGCCTACCTCCTTGGATTAAAGGGTCTCTCAATTTATTGGCACATGACCTAATTTTTAGGTAACAATAAAATGATTATGAATCCAGCAATTAGAAGCCTGTGAGGTTGATGCATTTGTTTTTCTCTAGTGCACACAGAGCTGTAAATGTATTATAAATGGTAAAAGATAACTAACATATTTAATGTTTTTATCAGACAAGCATTAATCAGATAGATCAAGAAGACTTTATTTTTCACGAAACAAAGGGTTATTGGTGACTGAAGTTATTAGAAGAAATGTGGAAAGAAATGTCACAATTGTCTCTGCACAACTTTCATTTACTCAGTAGCTTTTGTTGTTGGTTATATTTTTAATAATGTGCCTATGTTTTATCTGTTGATTCAGTATTTGCCCATCAGCTTCCTCCTACAGTTCCACTGCTGGCCACTACAGGGCACTCCACACCATTTCTGTGACTTTAATCCATTCTGAGCAACACTAGCATCGTCTGTGTGTGAGCAAATTAGGCAGCTTAGGAGAGCCAGTGGTCCTACATTTGGCAGTGCAAAGCTCCTTTACTGGGACATTGGTACTTAATCCTCATCATTACAGCTGATCAGAGAGAATGAGAGCACTCTACGTTATCTCATATGCATCTACCTTTGCCTTAACAACACAACACAAATCTCCACCTAATCAATATAAATTCCAATCTTTTGCTTTGTGGTTACTCATTGTTACAAATAGGGATGAGAACTATTTTGTATAATTTAACACCAGCAGTGTGAGTTTAATTTTGAAGCTGCTAAGTGAGTTTCTACTACCTGATGCAATATCTGTTTTTATTTTAATAAGAAATAAAAACAGTATGTCAACTAAGTAACACAATATCACAACCTAATATATTTAACTGTAAGAGTTAAACACATGTCTGAAAGACTATAGGAAAAACTCCAGCAGTAATACAAAATAAATCATTTTTGTATAGTTCTGTTTACAACTAATGCTGTAATGTTAACCAGGGATGCAACTAATAATGTGCATCTTTTAGTCAATAAAAATGCCCATTACAATTAAAAGACAGAAAAGCACAAAAAACATTTGAGTAGCTGCTACCAGAGATGGTTTTGCTCTTGATAAATTACTTACGTGAATATTGTCAAAACTGTTTTTGAAAAAAAATATTAATTGACTAATTGTTGAGTGCATCTGTGATTTGTGTTTTAAAGGGCACATCATGGAATCTACAATCCGCAGAAAGACAATTACGCCTGTACAGTTGGAGGAAAAAAGACCAAAGATCCACAACAGCAAAAGAAGACAAAAAAAACTTTGAAAAAAGAATGTAAATTGCATTTTGAAAACTTATCATATATATATACTGAAATATATATATATATTAGAAATATAATTTTTTTTCCATCAAAGCCACACAAATGAATGTTTCAGAACATGAGCAACTCTCTAAATCAACAAACTCAATAGCTACAATATAGGCCTGTCATGATGAGATGTTAGGGCCATACTGCAGTTAAAAGAATATTTGGAGTGGCCGGGTTGGCTCTGTGGTTAGCACAGGCGCACATTTAAATAGAGGTTTATGCCTTGACGCAGAGGTCCAGCGTTCGAGTCTGACCTGTGACGATTTCCTGCATGTCTTCCCGCTCTCTCTCTCCTTTCTCACCTAGCTGTCCTGTCCATTAAAGGTGGAAAAGCCCCCAAAAAAACCTTAAAAAAAGAAAGAATATTTGCACAAAATACACTCATTTGTTGTACTAGTGCACGAGTGCAAGAAGAAAAAAAAAAAACAATACCATTTTCATAGACTAGAAACAGGGGGGCAGCTAGCTCAGCTAACACAATTCACCTATAGCAGCTCCTCTAAAGCTCACTAATTAACACATATCTTGTTTATTTGATTCGTACAAAAACCAAAGTGTAGAAATGACAAGTTGTGGCTTTGTTACGTTTTGACAGAGCCAGGTTAGCTGTTTCCCCGTTTACAGTCTTTATGCACGAGACATGAGAGTGGCATCAATCTTCTCATTTAACTCTCGGCAAGAAAGCAAATGAACGTATTTACATTTTACATTACAATGTACTACATTACATTTAGGAATTCGTTTTTCAAGTTTAGTCTAACATTAGAAACAGTGTGTTATGAGGTCTTGAATTTGCCAGATTGCCAGTTCTGTGACCCTACCTCTCGGCCTTTTATAGCGTCACACAAGCCTGTGATAAGCAGCCACACGGACAGCCCCAATCACTGTAAGTCGATAATGCTGATAAGAGATTTGCTGAATCTGTTAGCATTTTCCTGTGATATTGGATGCAGTGTAATTACAGCACAGGCATGACAGAGCTGGATGGGCGGCAAACAGGGATTACTGAGGGGCAGGTCATAATGAGCGTGCCGGCCACATGTTTCTGAGGCAAATCTCATTTTGATATCCAGTCTACCATGCTGTTTTATTAGCAGAGTGGCTGGGGTCAATTAGCTTTCAGCTCAGTACATTCAAATATTTAAATTGATATAATGTAGCTTGCTTTATGAATTCCTTTAGACTGAGATGAAAAGATGATTTTTTCGTATTTAAAGGAAGATCATTTGTTTATTCTTTGTCTGCTTTTGTGCTTCCTCTCTCTGCATAGCAGGGATTGACATATAGTTAGCCTGTTCTTCATAACAAGCAACTTTTCTGTCTCTCCCTCTGCCAGAACTGTCAACCTCCTAACAAGGTGTACATATTCACAGCTGCTACTGCAGGTGAGCAGCCCAAATGAGGAGAGCCTGAATAAGATGAGAGGAAAGAGCCAGACAACAGGTGCGTGGGTACACCACTGCTCATTCCCTGGTACCACACTGCATGTTTCCAGCCATATAAAAGACAGCTGGTTTTGATTTATTTTGTTTTTTTAGATCAATTACTTGTAACTGTATGGCAACTCTCACTGCTTAGACAGGCGGGAGTATGACTAAGGATGGCTCATGCTAGTCTCACAGGCTATTCACACTTACTCCAACCCCCGTGGTGGTAGCGTTGCCTCTCTGCAGTGTATCTGTATCTGTTTGTTCATTCATAAAAAAAAAGCATTAGTGACACGTAGATGAGTCATAGAGGCTAGTGTCTGAACAGGCTACGGTGGCAGTCAGGAACACTGCCACCCCTTCTGCTCCTCGCCTCAAGGCACTACTCATACCCTCACCAGTCTCCCTAGTTACTCTAAGGCTTACATACACAAACATATGCCATCTGTGTTTGTTTAAATACCACCGAACCCACCTGATGCGTCGGGTGCCACAGAGCAGATGTAGCTGTAGTAGTGGGCAGGAGAGCGGTGGTGAACTGTGGCTGTTCTCATTATTGAGATGCTGTTTGTCGATATAGTTAGGGCATTCTGTACTGGGATCAGTTTAATGCAGCTGTTGTTATAATTATTCACCACAACAGGTAAACAGTGGTGTTTTTATTTCACCCTGTAAAAAAATCCATCTGAGGTCATCCATAGTATTATCTTTTGCAGATTAGACTTAGTTTCTTCGGTTTGTAATAACTTAAATAATAGATAGGGTAACTTTGGTGTAGAAACTGGTTTTAGGTCTTTCTGGCTCTGGTTCTTGGCTTCCAAACAAGAGTTAAATAAATTACATATACACATTTGCAGATCTTTGCTTTGACTTTGTGGTTGAAATCCTGACATATTATGGCCTGACGATGTTAATTGTAGAGCAGGCAGATGGATCAGGTGTGTGTGTGTGTATACAGTACGTGTCACACTCCCCCCTGTGACTCTCAGGGGTTATATCAGGTGCAACACCTGGAGTTTGTTTCCCCATTAGGATGGGCATCTCCAAGGTGATAGCCAATTAGAAAAGCTGAACCTGGCTCTTAGGACTCCTGAGTGGATAGGGATCAGATACAGCTCATCTCTCACAAGCAAATTGCTTTCACAAATACAGCATATTTGTAATGCTTATTGCAGAGGTAGGCCTACTGTATGTCTGTTGTTTCCTCATACAAACGAGCACACTTTCTCACACTCTGCCATGTTTCTTTGCTCCCACAGCAGCCAGAGCGAAAACTCCACTCTAAAGTAATATTCTCATGAAGGCTGGTGCACCGACTCACCTTGCGGTGTGGTATTGAGTCTCCTTTGCGCTTGACTGTGTCCCTCTGTTCTTACAGCTATCTATCAGTTTCATAGCATGCAATCTGCATCCTTCCAGCCTCCCACTACCCGCCCACTAGTGCTGTATCTGTTGTGTTCTGCGTGCATGCACTGTAAGCATACAGTGTACATAAGCATATTGTGTTTTTGCGAAAGGCTCAAGTGTGTACATGTTTCCTGGCCCCCTCCATAATAAAATACCCACAGCAGAGCTGCCCTGGCAAGGGTAGGAGAGTGTGGAGGGTACTTGGCCCCTGGCTAGATGCTTCTCAGAGAGGGGGAGATAAGGGCTGTGAGGGTGGTAGTGTGGTTGTAGGAAGGACTGAACGAAGGCAGGGAGGGGGTTGGAAGGCGAGGAGTGGGGGCTTCTTCATACATTTTTATGACCACATAGATAAGGTCAGTAGTGTGCCATCGTTACTAGGCAACACTGTGACCCTGAGTTGGATTGAGTTGTGAAGCTGAGAAGTCAGATATTCTTATTACAACAGCCCGGCTTCGGTTGTGCATTTGTTAACAAGCAGCCTGTCTTCGTGTGCCATTCTGAGAGTCAAGGCTGAAAGACTGCTTTAACTGGACGATTAACTGAGGCACTGAAATAATTAGAAGGCCATTGATTGGGTTATTACATTGTTACAGCCATGTTGGTCATATACCGCTATCCATGCCTGTTCAGATTTGTGATGATGGTAAATGTGATGAAAAATGACGGTGGGGTGTTTGATTATATATTTTTAATGAGTCAGTTCATGTGGGGATACACTAGACTGTGGGGGTATTGATTTTTCAAGTTTTCAAGCAGAGAATGGAGGAGATGGAGACCAGGCGCATATGCAGCCAGAGTACAAATCACCAAATCCACCCTTTTCCCTCCCTCTTTTTACTTGCACTCTCCACCTTCACTCCCTTCCCTCTCCACCACTCCTTTCTCTATCCCCTCTTTTCCATCACCCTCTCAGCTCTCCAGCCTCACTTCTGTATTTCTGCCACTCTTCTGCCAGCCTTTCATTACGCTTTTTTTCCCCTCTCCTCTCCTTTCGCTCGCTCCCCTGCCTCTCCTCTTCTCTCCTCCCATTTCTGTCCCCTTCAGCGTCCTAGTTTAGCACGTCAAGGTTGGCTACAGATATGCTCCTCTGTGCCTTGGGGCTAACCAATGAGAAAGTGGCTGGGGTTGCTGTAGCAGGCTGGGGTGTTGGTATCATGAATTGAGAGGGAGATGGGAAAAGGTTACTGTAGTGCATGCATGTACTGTGGTCCTTTCGGCAGAGTGGAATTGAAGTCTTAAAAGGTATTCAGGAAATGTGGGGCTGTATTACAGATATGGCTTGCCTCTGAAATCCTGTCATATCTTTCGATGCTCATTTGAGTTAGGGTCTAAATTAGAATTAGCAATTCATCAGTTCAAGATTATGCATACCTTCTATTGGACTCCCTCCAGATTGTTTAGAATTGGTCTGAAAGACACACCAAATTGTTGGAAACCGGGATACATGATAACCTATGTCAAATTGCAGGGACCCAGGTTCCATTCAGCCCAAGATTATTTGTTCTGGGAGATGGGTCAATCCTAAGAGGGATGGATAAGCACATACAAAGCTGGGTCCAGACTAGTTTAATGATGGCCAGACTTTTATTTTAAGAGGATGGAAGAATAAAGTAGTGCCGTCAATCCATGAGTGGGCTTGTGAGATGGCTAGGGTGAGAGCGTTTGAAAAAAGTTCATATGAACGGTTTGTCTATACTAGAAAATGGGGAAAGTAGCTGAACTTTCTGGAGGACTCCTAAGAAGCTGTATGATGGGCTTATGCTGTTGTCATTTATACATGTTTATTTGGTTTGTTGTTTATTGTCAATTTTGTTTCTATTCTGTTGAATGGTTTTGAATATTGTAGTTACTGTGTCATCTTTTCTTGATTTTTGTCTGGGTGGGTGGTGATGACGAAGGGGGGAGGGGGACGTGTTCATGTTGTGAGTTGTATGTTTTGTATTTTGTTAAAAAATGAGAAATAATTGTGTCTAACAATTGTGTAATTGTTAATCACAAAAAAGAATTAGTAATTTAGATAAAGAAATTAAAGACATAGTTCAACATTTTGGGGAATATGCACAACTTTCATGCATTTCTTTCACATCTACTGCAGTCAGATTCACTATGTTCACTCGGTAGGAATCACTTTTCACATGGGTAGGCACTTTTCATCATGACTTTGCGTAAAACATACACGCCACTTTTCTAAAGCCAAGTGGAATGTTATCTGTTCGCATTTTGAGCTATCCACGTGTATGTCTACGCTGTATACAGCGGATGTAAACATACACACGCGTGTTATCGCAAGAACGTGACATGCTATCGCGAGAACACGTGTGTAAGAAAAAAAAAAGGTTGGGTTTAAGAAAAGAACAATGGGAAAGGCTTCACTAACACAAAAAACGACAAAAACACGGCGATTATTCACACGTAATGTAGGTCAATGGAGGCCAAACGGTGCCAATAAACACGCTAAAAAGTGATTATGCATCTTGATAACACGCCAAAATGGCATAAGAATTGGCGTGTCATACATACGCCACTTTATGAGATCAGTCCGCTGTGGGAACCCCGACCCAATCTCTTCCTATTCAGTCTCCTTCCAAAACACAGATAATCAGATAACTAACATATTTATAAAGACCAGAAGAACAAAAAAGCAAGTAGAACATGTGCTGTAGTGGCAATATGCAGCCACTATAAACGTTTTAACTAAGAACTGTCATGTTCTGCTTTTCCTGCTTCTTCTTCAGCTGCTTTTCCGTGAGCTTGCTGCAGAATGGTCCACAGCACCCACTACAGTGTCAGAGGCAGAGTGACGGGAGGTTGGCTTGCACAAGTATGTATACATAAATTGTTGTTGACAGTGTGCCCACACCCTCCCACACAGAGCATGCCTGAGCCCTTATATGTGATGCTACAGCTAGCAACCAGTTGGCTCAGTTTTGCATAAAGACTGAAAACAATTTCTAAACTTTGTGCTAAGCTAAGCTAACTGGCTGAATGGTATTTATCTTCTCATCAAACTCTCGGCAAGAAAACGATGGAGCACATTTCCGGAAATTACAAACTATTTCACTCAAGAGATGAATTTTAAAGTTTAAATAAAATCCTATTTCATCCTGGAAAATCTTAAAGCCACTGTTCGAGATGATGTTTCTGTAATATATGAACTCAAATTATAAAGCAAGTATTTTCTCCACACCATCGAGTTGTGCCTTAAGTGCATTTTGATGTTGATGGACCTCCAAAGAAGGTAATCAGATATCCGAAACTTACTCCGTTACTCTTTCCACTGACCTCCACAGAAACACATCTCCTCTTTAGTATTTTATCATTAGTCCCTTTGACCTGTTAACTTCTTCAACCCTGTTATAGCAGTCCTAATTTAAAGAGTGTGCATGTGTCCTGATGCTGATTGACCTGCAGGTGTCTTTTCATCCCATTGGGACCAGTAGAGGGTAAGAGTACACCACCCTGCACTCTGTTTAGGAGCCACATCACTCCTGCCCTGGCAACATGTAACCTTATACACACTTCTATCGGGAGCCACAAGCGTGGATTGTCTCTTATCAATGTCATTGTCTTAGCAAACAAAGGGGGATCATTATACCGGAGCTGAGAATGTTTCTATTCTGAGTTAATGGGTCGCATAGTGTAAAGGCAACCTGATCTTCCTTTGGGTAACGAAGGAGTGAGCCGAGGGTTGACATTTTGCTGATGATAGGCCGGTCTGTGTTTTGTTGTAAGAGACACTGGGCTTCACAGGAGTTGTCAAAACAAGAGGCCCCATCCTGAGGGATTACCCAGCCTGTCTGCACACACGCCAGGGACAGGGTTGGCCAGAGGGACAGGGAGGGGCGGGGGGACTCTGTGTGTGTGTGTGTGTGTGTGTGTGAAATAGTATGACCATTGAAGCACACTGTGTTGTTACCTGTCTGATCTCAATTCATTAGCTAGGTAGAGGATGGCACATGATAGAGTGTAAAGTGAAGTTGTGTGGTAACAGTGTATTTAAACATTTTCTTTGATGTTTAATGTACATTTTTGCCCAGGAAATGCTTAAAAGGGAAATTTACAGTATTGGGTTGGATTCTCATATTTTCACTGTTGCTCATGTTGGTAATGTCGATGGAGGCACGGAGCTCAAATGTGCTGCAGCTTTTCAAAACATTGTTTAGAAGTACTTCCTTGGAAATCCCTGTAGCTGTTAAGTTATTACCATGACTAATAGTCATAAAGGGCTAAATTGTGAGAATAAGAGCTAAAATTTCCCTTTAATATTAACTTTTTTTTCAATGCCTAGACACTATTTATGTAAGCTAATATGTCAAAGTATATACTTTGTTTGTGTCTTTTGTGTGTGTTTTTTCTTTAAATAAATGTCTCAATTAAAGTTAATGCAGTAAGGTACAGTGGTAATAATAATGTCCTATCCCAAAACTGGTGGAACATCAATACACTGATTAAGAAAACCTCCCAGATATTAAGATGCAGTTAATTTAGCACAATCCACTTCTTCTGCTCCAAAACCCTTCTTTATCAATTCATCTACATGCATATCAATTCATCTACATCTTCTTTGTTCTACCATACTGTAGATTTAATCCAAATGTATTGTTTTACCATATGGACTCTTAAATATGCTTCCCCCTTATTTATTTGTTTATTAAGTGAATTCACATACAGACATCAACAGCCTTCCCACAGAATTATTTCACACATTACAGTTATACATTGCTGTGTGGGATAAATTAAAATACTGCAACTTTCACTGATATAACTGCTATCTCTAGTCTGATTAATGTCTTATTTTATCGTTCACGATGAAGTTGGCAGTAAAATAAAGAGCACAGAGCACAGATCCCATGCCAGTGTGAGTATAACAGTCAGAGGAGTCATGACCTGGGGTGAGCAGTGTTCATGAATCGTCTCACATGTGCTCTACTTCTTTCCTTGTATCCACACAAGGACATGGTGGCACATGTAAACACACCCACAGACAGTCACGCATGCATGGCCACACAGCAAGGCCAAGACCGTCTGCAGCAGCCCCGGGGCCTCATTGTCACATTCACTTACCACTGTTTAGGCATCATGCTGGGGGGCTAAAATGAACTACACCCTTTTCCTGCTCCTTTAACCACACAGTAAACCAAACCCCACCAAAAATCCACTCTACTCATATTCAAAACATGGCTGTGGACGAACTGAATTATGTTACATGGGCCATGTAGTTCCATGCTTATATTATGTAAATATGTATATGACCTGTTGTCATGAGGATATATGAAACCATGATGACAAACTACGCTATAAATAAGTTGTTTTTTACCACAGTATTTCTCCTTTTGCAATGTCTGTTCATGTCAGTAATATAAACAAATGATATTTCACTTTCAAATCATACGTTTCTATATGATTTACTGAAGTGATTAAGTTACATGGCGCAGGTGCAACCTGACAAACCTGATCAATGTTTCTTATATTGCATTTTTACTGTGTGTTCCTGCACACTTAGGATGAATATCATAATGATATACTGATTAAGAAGCTTTATGGGCTTTAAATTCAGTATATAAGTGAAAATAATTTACATTAGCCTTATAAGGACATCAATATTGGTCTAACAGTTTGAAAACATATGCCTACATGGCTGAGTATAATATGTTAGGGGTTTACTACTAAATATCTCAGCCCACTGGTCACAAGGTCAAGGCTCTTGTCTTCAGAGTGAAAATCAAGGTATTGTCTTTCACATCAAGTAGCCTTTTCAGTTGTACAGCTGTCTGCTGGGTGTAAGTGCTAAACACCAGCACCTGTTTTCCATAAAAATGGAAGTCCATGTGTGCCACAAGCAGAAACATTTGATATGTGTGTATCACCACGGTCAGCTAAATGTGATCTTTGTATCGCCAAAATTACAACGAAGCTATATTGTGCTCTGATGCTAAAACTGTATATTTATTTCTGTTGTTATTTATTGTGTGTCGGGGATTACATTGTACCTTAATGCGTGTGTTATTAAAAGCTTCCCTTGTACAGTCAGATATTTGTGGATAGGAGGCAATTCTTTTTTAATTACAGTTTTTAAGGTGAAAGGGCAATTAACCCTCACTAACCAAACATTAGACCTTATATAAATATCAAATATGAGTCATACATACAGTACTGATTAAGGCACAATTATATAGATTTTTCTCAACCTATATTTTGAGAAACTATAATACACACCTGCTGTCATTTGGTCAGTGTTGATGTTACTCTGTATTTGTGAAACTGTGCTCATACTGGGCAACTCCCATGTGTGGAGTGGGTGTACAGTGATGTGAGTGTGTATATAGTGTACACACAATACATAGCCCCCCCTGCCAATGTTACCCTGGCCTATGTGCTGGGTTGAAAAGAGCCATCACTCCTCTTTTCTGTTTAAATGACGCCAGGCTTGATTGTTCCATCTGTGGTAGCATTAGTTTCCACATCCCACGCAAATAAAATATAACCTTTTGATTTGCATTTCTTTACTTATTCCATTTCTTTTAAAAAAAATTTAATTTCAGCTTCTCATAAAATCCTGTTTGCTGAGCTAGATTATACCAATGCCTCATTTCCCCTAAAATGTCAGATGGCACCCTCTAATACCACGGATCCCCTCTCCCAATCCCTTGAGCCCACAGTTGGATCTTTTTTCCTCTCTCTTTGGGTTTTGTTTGTCTTTGCTGGCTGTTAAAGTCACCTTCAGTGACAAAAAAACTTCTACCATTTAACATTGCTGAAGGCAGAACCAGGGAAAACTACTACTGCAGCACTGGTGTGGTTGATTACCTGTAGGGTACGAATAGGCTTTGCATGAATAGGCTTTGCCCTTCAGCACGGCACTTTACATTCACTTTTCCCACTATAATTGTTCAGTGGCAGTAGAATATAAAGGTTTCATGATGTAAACATACATACACAACTACAACAGAGCAGTGCTGAAAAGCGGATTGTGCATCTTGTGAGGAAAAACCAAGGTCTGATAAATTTTCAGCCAGGCTGTTATTGCATCCTCCCTCTTACATGATCATATCTCACAGTCTGCTGCTGCTAATGAACTTACTTGCCCGTCCATGCCAAGAATCCAGAGCTGAAACACAAGCACAGCGCTCCTAATCCACTCTAAATGACAGGCTCTCTGACCTACTGCCCTGGTTCAACCCATGTTTTCTCCTCAGCGCCACAGAGACTTCAACTTGTTTGGGTTTAACTTACGGCTTAGGGAAAAAGTAAGTAAAAGGATCCTCTTACTCAATTAAACATACATTTTGGTGTAACAGTACAAAAACGAGGACATCTGCGATTAAAGAACAATTTGATTTGGGCTATTGCTAATACAAACTGAAGTAAAAGAAAAAAAAGAGCCGTACTATTTTTTGGGGGGCTTTTCCACCTTTCATTTTTGACAGGACAGCTAGGTGAGAGAGAGGTGGAAGACATGCAGGAAATTGTCACAGATCAGATTCAAACCCTGGACCTTTGCATCGAAGCATACACCTCTCAGGATATGTGCGCCTGCTCTACCACTGATCCAACCCAGCCACAGAGCCATACCATTTTCAGGCAAGCTAGAACAGTGTGTTCTGGTGCAGACTTCAGCAAATGCAGAGCAGTGTTTGTCTGCTGCACTGAAGTGAACACTGTGAGAGAGACAGGCGAACAAGTGGACAGATATTGTCGACGAACAGAAATACAGAAAATGAGCTGATCAGAACACCAGGAGAAGGTAGAGCCATCTTTCCCAAACCCACATAGATTAGACTAATTAGACTAACTTTGTTTTCTTTTACGTAGACAAACATATACAACTACACACAGACATAGACACCTGAGCTGAGCATTTACATCACCAGGAATAAAATTAGGGCAGACTGAGAATTTAATCTACACCCACATCATGTATTGTTTTTTCTATTTATTCTCATTGTATACACATTCAGAATTATAAAGATCCTCTCCTCAGTCCTGATATAAGAGCAGAAAATTAGTATCCTGGGGTAAATAAACAGGATTTCACTTTCAATATATTCTGTCATGTGGAATAGAGAATGAAATGCAGACTGCCCTGCTGGTTATATCACATTCAGTGTAACCGGGTTCTGTGGACAGGCCCACAGGCTTCCACTGCCTTCCACTGCCTACTACAGCTACACCCTTGACTTCAAGGCAGACATTAAAATGGAGGGGTGGTGGTGGTGGTGGATTACGGGGTTGAGGGAGGCATATAGAGTGTTTGTGTGTGTGCGCGCCTTTGGGGTGGGGGATGCTTTAGTTTAACCCTGTATTTTCTGATTTTCTGCAACCACTGACAAAATGTTGCATTTTCTTTGTTCTATTCACACAATTGTTAAACCACTTCAATCATTTTTAAAGTATGATTTAAATCAAATCAAACAGAAAAGCCTCATTCATGCACTTAAATGAACACAAAGCATGCGTCATTGGATGTCCTTGATTTCCATTCCTTCAGGGAACTCTCCTCTGTTCTTATCCGTAGGAGAAATACCCTATTGGTTTAATTCGAGCCAGATCTGGTATGTAGTGCGGTAGACTAACTGCACCTGCACACCAGCAGACAGCGCTTTCTGTTTGAGCCGGTATTTCCGTGCGTAAAATGTTATCCTAGGTGCCTCGGTGCGTCAGGTGCAGCTCATTTCCTTAATGCAAATGCCCCACTCACTGTGTGCTCTCACACTCTCACCTCCAGTAGTACCTTGCCCTCAGGACCGACCGGTAACCGCCTCTGCTCCTTTAAGGCAATGAGGAATTAAAGCGTCTGCAGGGGCAGGGATAGGGTTATTCTCTGTAATGCTCAGAGTCAGTGTGGTGCGATTAGAGAGCGGCAGCGGGGAAGATGCGCTTGCTCGCCTCTTGCTGGACGCTCAGAGGCGATGAAGATGATCTGACTTTGGAGTCTCAGAAAAAAACTGCTTTTCGTTCTTATTCTACCACCCTCTTCCCCATGTTTGCTTCTTTACTCTTTTAGTTATTCTCATTTTCTAAAATTTTAATTTCCTTTCTCTTTAATAATGATCCGTCAGTCAGTCTTACATTTAGGAAATCGGAGCTTTTTAAAAAAAGATTTAGTTTAGCCTTCTTTTTTTTTGCATTCATTTTTGTTTCAGGATCCGGTCGTACCCGGCTCTGACTCAGCATCACACACACCTGGGCTTCACCCCTTCAGCATCCTTTTGAATAACAGGGAGAAGCAGCAAGACGCGGAGCAGAGGAGGAGAGTCTGAGCACAGCTCTCCCCAAGACAATCACAGGCGCATTTATGTTCCAAGCGCAAAGACAGGACTCAGAAAAAAAATCAGTGTAACGAAAAAGTAGGAAGGAGATATTAAAAGTAGAGACTTGAACGGTTTGCATAAAGACAGTGGCAAATGTTTAACCTTACCCCAAGCGCACAGAAGAGAAACCCAGGGAGGCACCGGTCGGTGGAAGAAGAGAAAGCATAGCTTGGGGGGATTGAACGGAGCAGGGCATGTGGATATTGGCTTTTATCTTTTTCCAGAGCATCTTGAATGGTAAGTTTCACCGGCTCATCTTCTTTATTATTATTTTTTTTTATTAGTGCTCATTACCTATTGCAGAAGGCAAATCACCAGCAGACAGCTAAGTGACTGGAGAGGGAGGATGGAGGTCACCTGTGACCCACATGAAATGGATTTTATATGGTTGTCAAAAGGCTGACACCCTTGATAGAGGGAGAGAGACGGGCGAGGCTTGAATTGCGTTTTAAATCCTTCAAGCTCTCCAAACCATTAGACACAGCTCTGGCCTTCAGGTACTGTATACATCCTGAGCCAGATGAAATAAAACGGGTAAATTATGTTTGGTGTGGGCTGGAATTCAATTAATTGGTTTGATTGTATTGATTGGATATGATTTTATAGGTTCAAGTTTACATTGTTTTTAATTTGCATCCAATTAATGTGACTTTGTTTCTGTTTGTATTTGATGCATATATGATACTTATTCTGTCACAATCTTGCTCCACTGTGGCCCTTAGTAATAAGTGACGTATTTGATATAATGGACATTTGGTTTAACCCCTTCCCCCTCCCCCACAGTGGACATATTCTTCAAGTTTAAAGTGGCCTAAATGAATAGAATGCATTAAAATGATCAATTTATACACATATTTCAGAATCAGTAATCCATATTTTCATTTTGAACCTATTGGATGTAAAATATTGATTATTTGTTTATGGCTCTGTCAGAATGTTTCCAAACATCTCTACTTTCAATTTTGTCACTAATTTGAACACAGCTTTATGTTATTTACCTTTACATTTAGTTTGTTTAGAGAAATTTAGCACAATTGGTACACATTGTTCATGTTAGTAATACAAACAGGTGTAATGTTGTTGATAAGACACATTCCAAAGAGGTCACAATTTTTAAACAAGTTCACAGACGCACAAAAAAAGTAAAATAAATGTTCCATTCAAATAGCTGAAAGTCTCATTCTGCATTCAATTGCTGTATTCAAACAACCAGATTTGGTTGTGCGTCTTGTCTGTGTTTTCTTGCACACATGTGTTTGCGTGAGTGCATGTGTACAAGTGCACACATGCATGCAACTGACACCATGCAGGCATATTTGTGTGCTCATATAGTGTATCTATAATAAACAGCAGAAAATTGATACAGTTTATTGCATTCACTTATTGGCCAGAGCCCCTTCTACAGGGAGGGATTATGGCTGACTGGGTGTGTACGAAAACAGGGGAAGAAAAAAAAGGTGGAGTCGAAGAAGAAGAGGGAGAAAAGAAAGAAAATGGAAACATGTCTGTGAGAAAACACATTAGGGTGACAAGATAGGGATTGTTCACACATTAAAACAAAATCAAGCCTGCGGTTGGCTGCATTTGTATTGAAGGGTCAAGAAAATCTGAATTCACAAAGCAAAAATTTGGGGATTTACAGATATAAATTCATCTAACCACATCGAGGGGCTGTGATATGATATGGCGTGTCCTCAAAATGGATTTTCCCTTCTGGCTGGGATGATAAAATAAGGCTTCGGAATGGATTTTTGTTTCTGTGTCGTCGCTTGTTTAGTGCCGAGGCAACCTTCAGTCGGTGCCGTTTATTGACACTGACTCCATATAAAATGGTATCTCCCTTAGCCCAGCTTGTGCTGAAACTCATAAAGGAACAATAAGGAATCCTCATTAATCATAATCATCTGACTCTGACATTAGATCAACTGCCATGCAAGATTGTGTCCGTTTATTGCATAAGGGATTATTGAGGAGGCCTGTGGCAAACAACTGATAGGGATTAAGCAGTAAGACGGCGTTGAGTGTAGACATTACACTTTTTGTGTTCGTCATTCGCGCCGCAATCATGGAATTTTTATCACTTGCTCTTGCCTTGTCATTTTATTTGGTTTCTCCATCCCTGTACAGGAGCATAGCTATACGACTTTGTCCTCTGCCTGTTGGATGTTTTGTTGATTATCATGAAAATTAGGTGTTCGTCGGCTGAGCAGGCGTTGTCAGAATGAATGAATGACCTTGTAGATAGAAACCAGCACAGCGATTGGATTCCAGACAATTCTTGCTGTTTCAGAGTTAGGCCTATCACATGCTCGCTGGCCTGTCTCTATGGTAACCTCCTAATGGGTGTCAGGGGCTGCGTCCAAAAGCGTTCACTTATTCACTCTATATGGGGGTAGAAAACTATATGGTGTGTTGTTGTCTGGTGGCAAAATCAAATAACATCAAACCCTATTCTGATTATTCAGAATCTATGCTGGTTGTTGATTAGCGTCTGGTCCCCGTTCACTACTTACTGCATTGTATGGTGGGATCATTTTTGTCCACTTATGTTTTAAGACAAATCAGACACCACTACAAAATGGCAGACCCAGGAAATAGTGGACTATATAGGGAGGATTTTGGACATGGAATTGGGAGTCTGGCTCTTGTCAAAAGCTGAGTTGACCCAGAAGTACTTCATTAGGAGCTAATCACATCCTGTTACATCATTGTGTCCATCCATAGGTGATAAGTGGCCAAATGGCTTTTCCACATTGCACTGTGGCCATTTTGCTGTACTTACGTTATCTTACTGAATTTAGCAACCAGTTGAAAAAGAAAATACAGTAAATACACACCTACACAATATTTACAAAATGTCATGTTTACATTGCATTCATCATGGAAATCATTGCAAGTTACATCAAAAGGAAGCCAACCACAGATTCATTCAACATTTCAATTAAAAATGTTAAATCTGACACGTTGAACAGCCAACAGGCACATTTATTTCTATGAAAAAAAATCATGTTTTTGCTATTTCCTGTGCCTATCAAAGTAGAATCTATAAATTCAGTCATCAAGTACAGAAGTGAAAACATATTAAATATATCTCCCTGAAAGCTGCCTCTAGGCAAAACCACAGCAAGCTAAACTGGCCTATTCAAATTCTCATTGCAAAGATATAACGAGACAAGGCTTCTCGCACACTCCCCACAAAGACTGCAATGATTTGTAGACATACACACGGGTTAACCTGATGCTCGTGACTTAAAAGGGCTTATCTCGTACATATTCAATAAAATGAACATTTACGCAGAGGTCAGGGGATCACCCAATCAAATTTTGATCTCAATTAGCTGTGACAGTTCTTGGGGTAAAGGCAGATCCACTTTGAAATAAGGAAGCTCTTCCAAAGCATCTAGCCCAGTGTAGCTTACAGTATAGTAAATAGCTGCCAACATCAGTTAGCCTGCCAATTTTACATGACCCTACATTATTAGCAACCTGAAACACTGGATGAAAATGCTACAGGGACCAGGGTGGATAGATAGATTGAACTTGGCTGCGAGTAGAATTGGGGAACCGGATTTTTGCATGGCAATAAATCTACATGAAGGCAATGAAGGTAGCGCACTGATGAGAGCCCCATTTGTTGGAGCTGTGAGGTGATTCTCAATCCTGTGTAAAGATGTCCAAAGATCAGCAGCCTCCCAGTGCGACCACAGTGGTCATTCACAGGCCCCGTAAGGCAATGGAGTGAAACCTGACCAGACGTACGCTGCACTCACAGCCATTAGTCTGTTTACTAATTACCAATTAGGGTTTGGTTGCAGAAGCGGTATCACAGCACATGAAATTAAATTACCCCTTGAAAACACGTAGCGTACAGTCAAGTGATAGATCATCCTGTGCAGTCTTACTCTGATATGAATATCTAATAGGCTAAATTAAGTTTACAAACCCACTTAACTCTTGCTCACTTGTGTGAGTTATAAGAGGGTTTGTTGGGTTACATTTTGAACTCAGTGTGTGATTCCAGTTGAAAGGACTGCTAATGTTGGGTAATGGATACCCTGATGTGTGATCATAATAGATATCTCCTAGTTCATACATCCCAGCTGTATAATGAGGGCTACTCTACTGTACCGTACCTCCTCGAGCCTGTCTAGCTCTCTAATTAGGAGCAAGCTTTGGCGACTGGTGTGTGTGTGTGTGTGTGTGCTGCGTTCCACCCAATGTAAAATCTAATTACCGATCACACTGTGTCTGTCTGGATTCCACTGAATCAGAGGTGTAATTGCGCAAGCCCGCGTGTAAATGTCTCTTGCATTAAAATGTTAACGATATCATTTAGCATCTGCAGGGAAGAGCAGAAAAGCCCTCAGCACCCAGATGTAGGTGTTTGATCATGCGTGCAAAGTGAGGTTGTACATGTAGTACATCTGCCGGGGGTTTCCCTCTCAGACAGGGTTCTCAGTAGAGAGGATGTTTTTAATTCACTCAGCACCTGTCAAAGTGACATGTTATATTACTGTGCTGTTCTGCACAGGTACTGTAGCTGAGGAACCAGTGTAAAAGCTTTATTTTACAGTTTTAAACAGTTTAAGTCAAGAAAGAGGCACTTCTGCTCTTCTATGCAAGAGTGATTCTATCTTGATTTAGTTTAAAGATTTTAGGAAGAAGAGTGTAGAAGTTTAGAACATGCCTAAGTAAGAGATGAGAGATCTTGAGCTATGACTTTCTGCATAACAATCTCCCAACTCTTTCCTTGACCCCATGTTATGTCAAGATGGTGCTGATCCATTTCATATTTGTAGTATAACAGTACATACAGTAGTGCTTCTTGTTTTGTTCTAACTGTAACAATATCAATATTGTGGCCAACCAAAGAAGGCATGTATTGACAATACATAATTACAAAGCTTCAGCATGTTATCAATACATACTGTATTGTGAGATAATACAAATCCGATCTTCAATTGAGACAGTGTGTACATCCAGAGATATTAAAGGGATACCACTGTATGAACGCTATGGCAAAATCTATGATGGTTGACAAATATATATCGCTTCATGGTATATTTTGTCACATCAACCCAGGTTCAAATCAACAAGTCACAGAGCTCCAAAGAGGCCAAATAATCAGAGCCCTATCTGCCGGTGCATCGGTAAAGTAACCAATATGAATATGATTGACATACACAAAATATAGGGGGTTTATAAATTAATAAATAAATTAATAGGACAGTCCTTTGTGGCATTACTTAGAGTGGTGATGGATTCACTTCAAAGTTCAAGTCATTTAATTTATTTTGTATATCTGCTGAATAAGAAAATCCTTTAAATATGCAGCATTAGAAACGTATTGCCACTCAACATGAGGAAACATTGTTAATTAACCTATCTGCCAAATCATAAAACGTTGATTCTTTACATATCTGCAAACCATTCACTCACAACGTGCCTTATGTTTTCCAACAATACACACTCATAATAAGTAAATTGTGATTACAGGTATGATCACAGCATTTGGTTAGGGTAAGAGAAAGATTGTGGTCTTGGTTAAATGTTGTTAAGTCAATAGTGACTTAAAGGAGACACATCATGAAAGTTCACTTTTTCAGTGCATGTACAGTACATTTGGGTATCTGGAGTGTCTACCAACCCACAAACTGTGAAATAAGACAACCCTGGGCTGCCTGGATCAGAAAACATGAGATTCAACAAGCCATTCCAATTTGACTCCCCTTCCTATGTCACATGCAGGCTCATTACTGCCCCCCCATCTGAGTATCTCCATCCATGGCTTGAGAACTACCTTTGCAAAGGTGTGCTATATTTTTCTTGCAAGCCAATCAGAGCAGAGTGAGCTTTTCAGAAAGGGGACTTAAATAGACAGGCACTAAAATGGAGCGTTTCAGACAGAGGGTGAAATATAATATCCAAATAGACACTATGACAAAAATAATGTTTTTTTTTAACATTAAAGCATGTAAAAAACCCAAAATGCAAGTGTGAACCTGAAAATGAACATATGTCTCCTTTAAAGGATGCGACAAGCTTTCCCCAACTTTAACCAAATAGAGGTTGTACATGCGCACAAGACCCTGTAGTCCATGCAGTTTACCCTCTGCTAGTATGTGTTGTACACTGCACACAAGGCTCCAGTCCTTGTGTTGAGCTCCCCGCCAGAGCTTTTTTTCATTGTGGAAGACAGGTGGCGGAGGTGTGATGAGTTTGCTATCTATCACCCACCAAGACAAACATTCACGCAGGACCTCATAAATACTGCCTCTTAATCCAGTCCTCCACATACCAGGGCCAGGCTTTGAACTCGACTCACTCCGAGGCCCAAGGCTGAATTGATCCCTGCGACTCCGGCCTGGACATGATACATGTGCCTGATGTATTGTGGCTCACTAACATGTTGACCACTGTCTCTTTCTCTTTCTTCCTCTCATGTTTCATGGATTTATCTTATATATGGCGAGCTTAAACAAAAATCACACAGCATGTCTCTTCGACCTCTCTGCAGTTTTCTAACCAAGCATCTTTGCTGGATTTCACATCCACATCTCAACCAGATTATTCAACAGGAGATATTTCACCATGTTTCTGATGCTCCACAGTCTGAATATTAAAGTAGGCTAAGGGATAACAGAGGAGGCAAAGCTGGATAGACAGAGTGACAAGACAAATGGGTCCAGCTTGGTTTCTCGACACTGCTCTTTATTTTTAAACCTGGCACAGATGCTAAGATTTAAGACCAAGTTTGTGGCGGTTATTTTTAGCCAGCCATTTTGTTTGAGTTGAGGTAAGGTGTGTGAGAGTGTGTGCATGTGTGTATAAAGTGGTTGCTTTATTGTGTATTTGCGGGTGTTTACGTGCAAGTACCTATATATATGTGGGAAAGTGCAGGGTTTACAGAGTGTGTGTTCTTGTGTGCATGCATACTCGCCATGTGTTTGCCATTTAATTGGGGATCTGGGTGGGTGGGTTAGGGTGTGACATGGAGTGGAGCCACAGGAGTCTGATTTATGTCCTTCTAGCCACTCATCGATCCCCCAGCCCGGTGTGAGACTGAGTGCATTGTCAATAATCTTAGCACTTTGTGGTATTCCTAGAATTCCCAGACCTCTTCTGCTCAGACCATGGTGTGATGCTGCAGTAAGCCATCTTGTCCAAGATCAAATAAGCGGGCACAGGGCCTGGCAGCAGTGCATTTGATTGAAGGGTAGCCTAGCAGTGAATAGATCATTTTGCAGTGGCTGCGCTGTTGAAGGAAATAGAGAATTGGATGTATTGTTCTTATAAAGGGAGGTAATTTGGACAGAGTCCCGCATGGGTCCCTGGAAGTATGTAGCTGTTTACATGTTGCTAAGTGTCCCCGTAGACTGTTGCCAGGATGAGGTCTATTATGTGTCACTCTGTGTCTCTCGATCCAGACCATCCATCCCCACAAGTGATTATGGTAATTAGTGTTTGATCAGATGATTAAATTTAAACTCAATTCATCCAAAGTACTAAATGCTCAGAATACATGTGTGTCTGCTGGGCTGCCTGGCTTCATACAGGTCCCCCAGTGTCCTAGCCACTATGGGAGAAAATGACCGGAGAGGTGAGGAGGAGTAGAGGAAAGAAATTGTACAAAAATACCTTTTTATTCAGGCAGTGGCACATAGAGAAGGAGGGTTCTAATAAAGCAAACTGGGGGCTGTGTGTGTGTGTGTGTGTGTGTGTGTGTGTGTGTGTGTGTGTGTGTGTGTGTGTGTGTGTGTGTGTGTGTGTGTGTGTGTGTGTGTCTGTGTGTGTGTGTGTGTGTGTGTGTGTGTGTGTGTGTGTGTGTGTGTGTGTGTGTGTGTGTGTGTGTGTGTGTGTGTGCGTGTGTGTGTGTGTGTGTGTGTGTTGTGTTGTTGTGTTGTGTTTTGTGTGTGTGTGTTGTGTTTGTGTGTGTGTGTGTGTGTGTGTGTGTGTGTGTGTGTGTGTGTGTGTGGGTGTGTGTGTGTGTGTGTGTGTGTGTGTGCATGTGTGTGTGTTTGTGGGGTAGGGAATGGGGGGAGGGGGTGAAAGGAGCCGTGCTGTGGTCCCCTAAGTGTTGAATAAACATGCTTGGTTTAGGGAAATGGCTGCGATAAATGTTTAATATGATAAGTCCATAAAGACGGTCAAATGAGTCTGGAGTATAAAAATGAGCATGGCACGCAGCAGCAGCAGCTTTAAAGGAAGGGGAGGAGGAGGAGGAGGTTGGGCGGGGGGGGGCTGATAATGGCAAGCAGAGCTAACAGGATGAGAGCAGCCAGCTGCTGTGACATCAACATTAACACACTCCACCAGCTGCTGGTCACAGACGTCTCCTGGACAAAACAGGGATGGCGGTATATCTTCAAAGGGTTGCCATGGCCATAACATTATTACCTGTACAACATTAGTAGTAAGTGCAGCATATTTGTACAGCATTTTTGAAAATAAAGTCAAAACTGCAGTGAAAAAAAAGCTAGAAAAAACAGACTTGCACTGGTAGCACAAATCAAACAAATGAATTTAAATTTAAGAAAAATTTACAAAAAGAAAAACTTACAATTTACAAAAAGAAATTTAATTTGGAATATACAATATATACAACAAAACAAAGAGCAAGCTGTAATTTCAATATCAAACAGCTAAATAGCAGCCCTGTCGTCAAATTACGTTCATATACACTACTCGTTTGCAACAGCAAATGCCACCTGGACTATTATTTCAATCCAGCAGTTTCAATTAAGGTATCTGGCAAGTCCCTAAATGTTCATACTGAACGTATCTGTAAATATTCACTGACAACATATTTAATTTGTTTTTCCTACAATATCCGCTCTAGCGAAACAACATCTGCTTGCAGTGACTAAAGCATGATTAGCGGTTATTATGGTTGTGTTTTGTCACTCACAACACTTGGTTAATGTTAGGGAAAGATCATTGTCTTGGTTAAATATTGAAAAAGTCCAGAGTGACTGAACCACATTGGACTCAAACCCCAAGCTTGGTGTCAAAATCCTGCATTTTGTAGGGCCATCATCCTCCCCAACCATCTTGCATACAATATTCAAACTTAGTACTTACTTGAATAAATGTTGCCACAGGATATAATCCTAGCAGCAATTACATTTCCCTCAAAGCTAATAGCTACCACAACATATAAAGTCATTCTGTGGTCTGTACTCCACTATTATCTTTGCTGTAGTTTGCAATAATTTTTTTAAACGTTTTAAACCCGTAGATTGAGGCAAATCTTCATTTCGTGGACTTTGGCCTGTAAGCATGCAGAAAAATAAAAGCACACGGTGACCAATTGAGTCACCACTTAATAATTCAGAATATATAAGAATAGGAATATGAAGGCAGGACTTTAAGTAAAAAAGTTATTTTTGCCACCATTCCACAAAGGAATGTTGTGCCATGGCTAGCTAACAGATTCAGGTAACACAAGTGAAATAGGATCCTTCAGGGCCAAAGGCCATCAGTGTCACATCATTCTCTTCATCAGCCTATCGTCACAGCTTGTGTACATTGAAACCTCCGTGGACATTGTGATACCTTAGCTGGCGTGCAGGTGGACAGCGGCCATGTTAAGACACCATCAACAGCAACTCTTTTGAAGGCCCCTAACCTAAATGTTAGGTGACATAATGAGGTTGGTTGTCCAGTATGTGCCATGTCTACTTGTTTAACTGAGGTAGGGCCTCTGCGAGCAGGCATCTGTGCAACAAGAACGCTGCTGCTTAATCGTGTTATCAAGAGAGGCCGTGTATGCATCCATTAGATTAGTTTAGAGGGGATTCGATTATATCCACTCAAGTCTCAATAAGGCTTGTTTAAGTATAATAGTAAATTACAAGGAGAATCTTAAAGCATATAAGTTTCTGATGCATCAGCCAAACTATACTTGTCATCAAAAATATAGCATATGTCATAATGACATAAACTACTGCATTAGTGACGCTGCCCACAGCAAAACTGAGCGTGAATTATAGCCATGACAAAAGTTTGAGAACTCATTAACAGGTAGTATTTGTTGAAATGTGTTTTTGCTGCATAAATAAGCACATGAGCGCTGGACATTGTTATTAAATCATATAGACAACTCCATCCATTCATTTACTATGTGTTCATCTACGTGATTTTCTGTTAGTGGAATCACGTCATGGCAATACATTTCTGTTGTCTTATATGGTTACGTAACCACTTTACCTTCAATATTCTCGATTATTCCAAATCATTTTATTGTGATAATCTTTATGATTATTGTGATCTCCACCATACATACATCAGACACATTTAAAAGCTACTGCTTTTCTTTTATGGCAGTCTCTGTATTACCACCAGTGATGCACCTCACAAGAATAAATCTACCGTAAACAAATATTTATAAATATATTCATACTGTTTGTTAGAAGGATTAGCATTAGCTTTCTATAAATACCGTTTTCATTCTTGTTAATTAGGTTGGGGAGAGGCAACACCACAGTGCTGCTCTCCTCAGTTCTTGGTAAAATGAGAAAATTATTTTAATTAATAGGTATGATTGCAGATGTTGAAATCCCAAAAACTGTGTAATATTAAAAGTTCCTTCTAATTGCAAAGGCTGCTGTAGATCAGCAGGCATTTTTAGGTCCAAACTCATAGTAAACATACAATGAAACTGAATGTAAGTGACACTTTGAATGTAATCTTTGTTTTATTTACTACTCACAGACATGAGTTTTCCTCAGGTTTCCCTACACTTCCTAGTGCGCTGGTTACATCATATAGCAATATTAGATTTGTATTAGTGGACCTTTTTATTAATCATCATCAGCAGCAGCAGAGGGAGCTGCTATAGTACAATATAATCCCTCATCAGATCCTCTCTCATGCACTCATCATCAGCAGCACTAGCATAATTTAGACATCACTGTCTTTATCGCTCAGTTTTACTGAAGTGAGAAACAGTCCAGGGTCTCTGGCTTCCCCTTGATGAGACAGGCAGCCACTCTGGCCCATTTAAGACCTGAAAATAGATCAGGGAGATGGAGGCTCATCTGCTGTGGGGGCCTCGTTTTAGCGTTGCCCGCCCCTCCTAGACATTAGAGGACAGATCTGTCGGTGTGGATCAGCAGCTTGCATACAGCCAACCCTTTCTACTGTCACAGCACTGCTTAATATTCATGAGAGCAAATTGGAAGACAGTCATTTAACTCCCGTGCATGGTGTATTGCCTCTGGGCAGATCAGATCAGTGGGTATGCTTACTCATACTGGACTGCCTGGCCCGGAAGAGTTGTTGTCTGCCTATCTCAGAACGTCTAGCTGCTATATAATGGTCTTTAAGAGAAATTAACTTTGGTAAAATAGGATTTTTAAATTATTTAATTAATTTAAATGAAAAAGAAAATACTTGTACTCTGTATTTCAAATTTGGTTCATGCACGGGTCAAAGTCCTATTTTTAGCTGCTGTTAACACAGCTTGATTAGATGGTTTATATCATACCAATGCTGCTATCCACAAATCCAATGAGTAGGAATAAGAATGTGTTAAGTTGGAAAATTGCTGTGGCTACTGTGAGTCTTGAATGTGAGGTATGAGCCAGATACTATATGATCTCCACATCCCAGGCAGACTTGCCCTGAGGGCACAGAGCAGAGAGTTGCTTTAATTACCCAGGGTTCCCGCTGTCACATTGTCACTGTGAAGCACCCGGTGCCACGCTGCCATGCATTGCTGAGTCCACCTACCGTGGCGGCTATGATAACTCAGACAATGGCTCTGCTTGCTCAAAAGATGCAAGTGCCCTCTGACATATGGGAAGCTGAATCAATCTCACTGTCTCTCTGATTCTCTCTTTGCTTCTTCTTGTTTGCTCTCCACTGTTCTCTCTTCTGTCAGAGAGAGTTCATGAAATAAGCCAGTGGCTGCATGAAAGAAAGAATATGTAACTATGGAGTGAGAGTTAATAGGTTGTCACTAGTTTCCCATGTTGTCACTAAATGCTGCATTGGTGAAAATCACACCAATGTGACTTTTACATGCTTTGATTAGGTGTTCTAGTAGTAGTTTCCCCAAACATATGGCTGTGAGTACAACATTGAAAATGGGATTTTTGTGGCAACTTCTTTGTTGTTGTGATTTTGCAAAGAGACAGTTAGTGAATTCATCTTTACCTGCTGTTCGCTCCCATCGGCATTGATTGCACGTTTACTTAAATGAAGCGCCCCAGTGGCTCTGAAAGCACACTGTCATGGCTGGTTACACCCTGTCAACTAATCAGCTCTGTTGTGTGAAGGATCACAGTCCTGTGATGATGCTGAACCATAGGTGTTGTTTGTCATATTGTACAGTAACTCTGTGGGAACGCTATTGCGGCTGCTTTCCAAAATCACATTTTAAATAATAAATCAGTGTAAATATTGTAAAAGACAGCTCAATTTAGGAGTTCACACCAGATTTTTCTTCTCAAATAATAATTAGTCTCTTAATATTTAAAAACAGACAACAGATATACTTTTGCTTTATTCTGGTCCAAATGACATAAATGAGTCTCCTCAGGCTTAAGTAATCATTCTGTTTAAAAGTTCATAAATACCCAGAAGTTACAGTATGTATTTACAGTACTGTACAGTTGTAATGCAGCATTCAGTTCAGATGACGTAAAGCATAAAGATTCTAATGCAGATCGGCCCGATTGTTAAAGAGTCCTGGCATCTACAAAAAGTCAAATATATTATTGGCCGTTGGATTATTGCAATGGCTTAAGAAACCCCAATGCAGATGTCAAAGTGCTATTGAGCAAGGCACTGCCTTTCTTGAACTAGTCAACCTTGAACCATGAATTTGTTTACTGTATAAATATGTAGCAAACATGCTCATCAAAGACTCAATGGTTAAAAGCTCAGAAGTAGTACCACATTGTCCTATTCTATGTGGATAGACAAGACTAATACATTATGTTTCAAATTAAATACTAGAAAAAGTTGCTCTAATCAATATATCTGTGTATAATGTGAAGGGGTCACCAGTGATGAACCCACAGAAAATGATCAGCAACTGCAAGTCATTATAGGTCTTTTTGCATCTTGTACCTGATTGTTTTGGTTTTCTGCCCCACAACTTTACTGTTTCGGTTCGCTTTCATTGCTCTCATCAGTGTCGTTTTCAGAAAACTTACTGTACCAACGATTAACAGACAAAGTTTGCAACTAGCTAGAGAACATAGAGCATTTAGCAGCTAAAGAGCTGGATAGTTCCCTCAGGAGTTGGTGGAGACAAAACTGAGCTAAAAAACTGTGTAAATAAACCACTGTTTGCTAGCTACCCCAATGTCCATTATGCAGTTGCTTCAGCTGTATGTACACTGCAAATGGCAGCAGTGCAAAAGACAAACAATGTAGTATCTCTACTCTAATGGTAGTGGGTGTAATCTTAAAATATGCTAACCTAAAAGTATACCAACCCAAATTATGACAATAAAGCCAAAAGACAAAAAAGAAATGTAGTTACTTGTTACACATGGCCCAGAGTCATGTGTACTCCCCACCAATGTTTATAAGGTTGGTATTTTTGCATTCCAGCTCTTCTTCTGGACCTGAAACAGAAATATTAAAATGAAACAGCTTTTTTCCTTCTTACCTTCTCCCGGAAGATATCCCATAGGAAAAAAAAGTCATAGTCAATTATAGATGCATATAATGCATTATTGAACAGTGTCATTTATTCCACCTTTACAGTTGAGCTCATGAAAAATTATGCCAATTACTGATTTTCTCTCGGGCAATGTAGTAGTCTAAGTGGTTGGGCCCTGAGGCCGTTTGTTGGGGCATGACACGGTGCTCTTTGTGAGGTCTGAGGGGTGATGTACCTGCGTCACTGGACCATTTGGGGCCGAGCTCCTGAGCTTAGTCAGTTAGGAAAACGAGTAGCGCAGTGAAATGCACCCTTCCACCAGAGTCCATTTCTTTTTTCAATTAAATCAATCTCGCTATCACTCAGCCAGTCTAAATTGAGTTGCTCTCATGTACTTTTCATATGTGAAATAGACGAATATCAAAACTGCCATGACATAAATCCTAATCCAATTTCTCCGATGCTTGCACAGAATAGAAGCTTTCCAAGCAACCACACACTTCTTTGATCTACTTCTCTCAAGCCGTTGCTATTGTGGCACTGTAATGTTCAAAGTATTAATTAACTAAGTACCCAAATTGTATTTGCAGAAAACGTTGATGTGTACCAGTTGTGTCTGTCACATTTTTTTAATGAAGAAAATGTTATTTTGTTTTTTTAATGTGCAAATTATTTTTGCAAAACAGTCAAATCAATATCAACAATTCACACAAAGAAAATTTCTACTGAATGTAACATCAGTAAAGGCTGTGTGTTCTAAAAAATATACTGTACATGAATAATTTCGAAGTGTCTTCTCCTTCTCACTAACCTTGAGCACTGAACAGGTGGAGTTTTGATCTCCCCCCCTCATGGCTCCAGTCTGTATTATCAACAGAGCACTGAGAAGATTGATACCCCATGCCAGCTGGAAAAAGGAGAATGAATCAGAATTTAATATGACTTTGATGTATTATTTTCATCTTGGCTGGTGCCACAGACCCACTGAGAACCCACCACATTTTAAAAGATTACAATTGGCTAAAACTCTTTTTTTCATGTAAGAGACTGTACATAAGTGTATATAAAAGTTCATCTGCTGGGAGCATGCATACTGTACTTACTAATATTTTATTGAAGTCAAATACGTTAAATAACCAGTGTGTTACAAATTCACACAATCTGCATGTACTGTAAGGTTGTCAAACCTTACAGTACATGCAGCACACTATTTACATTGTTCATTAACAATTTCAGGAGAAAACATATTTTTCTAGTAAAATGTTCAGTTTTCAGTGATTCATTAACATTAGAAAACATGTTCCTTATAGACAGATAGATAGAAATGCACCAAAACACATCCAGACTTGCTAATAAACATTGCAAGCTGTTTGCAGTATCATGTTTAAACAAGAGTAATTAATTTAAACAAGGGGCCGCGGGTCAGATTCATGGACAGTATATAAGAAGGTCAGATTCGAAACCGGGCCGCTTTAAAAATAAAATTGAAAAAAGAAAGCCACTTCCAGCGACTCAGCCTACATGGGGCGCACCCGCCATAGACAGTATATAAGAAGGCACCGGCACCCCAGAGCTAAAGGTCGTATCCGCACCGGCTTCAGAGGGACAGAAATGCAGCTGTTGTCTGTCATTTCTTTCAGGAACTGCTAGCTAGCTAGCTAAAAGAGGAAAACCTGGCTTTGTTGGCTGGTTTGTTGGTCGTTTTCACTTATAGCTAGCTAATGTTTAGTAAAGTCTAGCAGCTATTTTAAGAGACGCTAAATCCAGGTAATGTTAACATGTATAGCTACAACAAAAGTCAGCTAAATTTTGCTAGGTTAAGCTAACGTCAGCGCAAAAGGTTACAGCTTATATTTCCACCATCGAGCTAAACAGTGGTGGAAGAAGCACGTGCAGATCACCTTTACTTGAGTAAAAGTAACATTCAAAACTCTACCAAAGTAAAAGTACATAAGTAGTGTCAGCAAGGTGTATTTAACGTATCTGAAGTAAAAGTATTAATTATGCAGAATCCCGTCAGAGGTGATATTATTCTAACGTTATATATTATAGTATTGGATTATAGTAATAATAGTATTAATGCATCAAGGTGTAAGCAGCATTTTAAGTTGCAGTTGGTCCAGAGAAGAAGCAAAAAATGGAAAGTAAAGCACAAGTACCTCAAAATTGTACTAAAGTAAGTACAGTATTTGAGTAAATGTACATTGTGACTTTTCACCACTGTAGCTAAATATATATTGCCATATTGCTAGCAAAACAACAAAAGTACCTTTTCTAGATGTTATGGGTCACTTTGGTATACCAAAGGTCAGTGTGTCAATGTGTATTTAACTCTGTCAATACAGGACTTAATGAGTACAAATAATTGTGCTAATATCTAAGATATTGTGCACACCCTCCATCTCTAAATAAAATCTTTAACTATGAGATGAGTGACTTTGAGTGACTTTGAGATGTTAAGCCCTAGTGTTACACGCCATGGTAAATCTACACAGATGTTTCTACTCGATTAGACCTGTTTTCTGGCCTCCTTTAATAGTTTTGTTGCATCTGTCATGCAGTAGCCTATACCTTTCTCAATTACCTCAATTATAAAGAAAAACAAATACATTGTGTGATATATTTTTTCATAGCCATCATTAAAGTGTCATCATTAAGTCTTTCACAACATAATAATGCATGTGGTCCGACATCAGTTATTGGACATGGCTACAGCTTCTTTCATGTGGATGAAAACTCCCCACAGTCAGTCCTCATTATCTGAATAGGTTTACCAATGCATACACCAGTTTCTGTAACACAGGGAGTGCAGAATTGTTTGCATTTCAGAAGTGGTGCAAATGTCCAGATATCCAATATGTCAACAAAGTAGTTTTGAAAAATGCTGCAGTATTGATCATTAGTGTGCTAATAATTTTGAATGAGTATTCCTTCTTTGTAACAACAAATGAGTGTTGTTGAGTGTGCGTGTGTACACAAGCAGGTCATTGGAGTGTCTCATTGCTGGTTGAGAGCTGCTGAAGCAGAGAAAAGGATGGAAACGTCTGCAATTTGAAACCTTGTTAGAAATTTATGAAGTGCTAAAATGTTTTCTCCCCAGGGAGGGTCCAAGCCAACTGCCAGTGCCACTGTAAGCCATTTAGTGCAGAGCCTCTGGGCTTGTCACCAGGCTGAGATGGAAAGCGAGATACATACACAAATACTGTATATACAAGTATTTGCCTGAAATACAAACAATACAAACTGACTTTCTCTCTCAAACAGAGAAGCTGAGATTGCAAACATATGCTGGCTTCATCTCTCTGAATCAAACAGCTGTAGATTACGTAGAACTAATTGGTCCAACATTGACATTTACTACCCTCCTCTCCTCTGGAGAATGCTCCCGCACAAACTGCATTTAACGTCAGTCTCATTTCTGTGATGTTGGCTTGAATTAAAGCTTGAACATGATCAAGGCAACTGACCTTATTTCATAATTGATGGTAGTTTATGTTAATTTAATGTTCCCGAGGTCCCAGAGATGGGAATACATTGATGAATCCTAAACTACTGATCATGTTCCAAAATAGAATCACTTACAGTGACTGACTTTAGAGGAATACTAATTTGTGCTATCTCATTTTTGACATTTTCATACTCAAATACCAAACAATCTGAATATAAAAAAGAACAAAAAGTACATGTTTGGCCAAAAGTCCGTGCTCTCTGCTACAGATTTCTTCTGAGAACTTCATTCAATGTTTTGCTTCCAAACTATTAACAGGAAAAGGGATCAAATACAATACATGGTTGTAACATCTGTGTTTCCTCTCTTGCAGTTTTCAGTGAGGACCTACATTCCAGCTTATACTTTGTCAATGCATCTTTGCAAGAGGTAGTATTTGCCAGCACCACAGGGACCTCTGTGCCCTGTCCTGCTGGTGGCGCACCTCCTGCCTCGTTGCGCTGGTATCTGGCGACCGGCGAGGAGATCTACGATGTCCCGGGCATCCGCCACGTCCACCCCAATGGAACCCTCCAGATCTTCAATTTCCTGCCATCCAGCTTCAGCAAGCTGATCCACGACAACACGTACTACTGCACTGCCGAGAACCCCTCTGGCAAGATCAGGAGTCAGGATGTCCACATCAAAGCTGGTGAGTCCACAGAGGAGGACTTGGTGTAGCAGGAAGGGCTTGTAGTAATGGTGGTGGTGACGGAAAGAGCAGTATCACTAGTACAGTAGTAGTAGTAGTAGTGTAGTGGTGAGAGTGAAATTAAAGAGTGTCATGTAGTTATAGTAGCAACACTACTAGTAGTGTGATGCTTTTTGTAATAATACATTGGTAAAATCAAACACTTGAAAGACATATTAATGTGAGTGTAAAAATGTGTGTTGTACAAATGAATGTACAACACACATACAAAATTAAGCAAAAGCTCAAAGCATTTGGAGCATGACTTTAATTAATTGATCTGAGTCTGATTGATGGATATTTTGCTCCAGATAAGTGAAAAAATATGTAAATGCTTAAGTAGGTCGGAGACATCAAATTAATTTTGATTACTTGAGTGAACTGATTCAAATTAAACTTAAATCACAATTATGAACAATGTGGTTATTCTCATTGTATGGTCCGCTCAGTACCTACTATAGAGCTTTCCGTTGTATCTTCCCCCCCCCCAAAAAAAAAACCCACTAAAAATCGAAAGTAGTATTGTGATACTAGAGTCAATGCCCTGGTGCTGTGAGGGATTTTGTTTGCTCAAGGAGACTCCAGTAGCTTTGAACTTGTCTAGATGAGAGCTTGATACTGTGTCTTAATCTGGACACCAACCCTGTCACAAAAAAAAATGAAAAAGAAGTAAATAATAACGTAATTGGTCTGTTATGAATGCGACTTGTCATGTATTTTTCCTGATCTACAGTTTCACGGGAACCCTACACAGTCCGAGTAGCCGACCAGAAGGCTATGAGAGGCAGTGTAGCCGTCTTCAAGTGCATTATCCCTGCTTCTGTTGAGGCCTACGTCACTGTTGTATCATGGGAGAAAGACACAGTTTCACTCAGCTCAGGTAAGACAAGTAATACTTTGTATATGGTGTAAATAGGTAATTCAGCCTGTGACACCTTAAAGGGGTGATAGAATGATTATATAGGGTATTTTACACTGTTCCTTAAGGTCTCCTAATAGGGTATGTAACATTGGTT
Organism: Perca fluviatilis; assembly: GCF_010015445.1. Classification (NCBI taxonomy): domain Eukaryota; kingdom Metazoa; phylum Chordata; class Actinopteri; order Perciformes; family Percidae; genus Perca; species Perca fluviatilis. The sequence goes on along the minus strand of NC_053113.1, from coordinate 23,673,839 downwards.
GGGCTGAAAATTGCCCGAATGCTATTGTATTAGGCCCTTAACTACCCTGTGAATATGGCTCTATTTGGAACAAGAGCTTTTCTTCCAAATATGGTATGCTCATGAATATTTAGAATGAGCTGCGCGCTGATTGGTTTGAGCGAACCACATAGAAACACATTGCAGACTCGACAGCAGGTCTCATATTTCAGACACTGCAAATTTATACATTGTTTGTCGGGCTATTTTGTTATTAAATTCACTTCTGAGACTTTTTTAAGCGAGAAATCAACTATATAAAGCTCAAATATGTTATTTCCCCTATCGTTTGTTTAAATAACTCAACACATTATAATTACACACATTAAAAGATTAACTGGAACCTGTGGTAAGAGATTGCTGGCGTAACAAGGTCGCTGACCGCGCTCTCAGTCACACACACCGGCCATTTAGCAGGAAAAGGGGAGTTGCAGGCCCTGGAGCTCTGTCAGGGCAGCAGCGTTTGGTAGTCCATTAACCCAAAAAACGGTGACTTTGCGCGGGTATGGAGTGCTGTGGGCTGCCAGCCGTGACGGAGCTCAATCTACCTCACAGCAGGCCGGGGTCTGTGAAGGAAGGCAGGCCAGGCGGCGAGGCAGCAACACAGGCAGCACCGGCCGCTATACTCCTTGAGATCTGCGTGACTTATTCAGAAGACTAAGCTGACCTCAGATCAGTTGTGTAGCCTATGTAAATGTTGGGGCGTGACAAACATAGAGACTAGAGCCAAATGAGGAGGAGCCGTCGAGTTGACGTCAACTAGGCGCCTTGTTGAGATTCGCCCGTTTTCAGAGGCAGTTTCAAATTGTGAGATTTGCAGAGGAAAGAGGTGTCAATGGGATTTAGAGGTTCTATGTATGTCCTAGTTACCCACTAAACTGTCATTATTCAACTATGACAAGGTAAAATCGGTTTTGCATTCTATCACCCCTTTAAAAATCAAGCCGAATGTGTAATATGTAACAGTAAAATGCCAGTGTTTATATTAAAATGACTGTGTAGAAGGTATTTCAGTTATTAAAGAGCACACAGTGAAGCCCTTTTGTGCCAGAACTGCAAGATTGAATGTTTGACGAAGGGAGAGGGGTGTTGCTTTTTTTGGGGGCTGTTTATCTGCTCCGTGCTCTTTGGACACTATGTTCTGTTTCACTGTGAGTCATCTTCTTACCTGTTTTCTGTCGTAGTCTGCCATTAACTGAGGCTCTGCAGCTCTGCACAGCCCTGTCCTCTCACTAGCCAGAGGATGTTGATAACTGTCACATTGAATCACTGAGCTTCTCTCTCCTATACACACTTCACCTCAGCCTTCTCCATTTTGAGTCCAGCAAGGGGTAAAGTGGAACAGTTTACATAGCTTCATTGACCTAGTTACCCTTCTTGTTTGAATCCAGTGGCACAGCATGATAACGCAAGACACCAGAACGTTCTGCGGGTTGGATTTTTTTCTCAAGTTAAATAGGATGCTTATCTCTTGATTGCTCCATGTACTGCCCGCTGGCTGATTTTGCTTCATACTGGGGTGTTCAGGGACCTGTAAGTGAGCACTTGATGTCATTTGACTGAGGGCAGAATCTGGGACGGTGTTTTGGTGGCATTTTAAATGTGTCTACTCAAGCATGAAGATGTGTCTTTTGATCCATGCCAGCGACTTATTTACTTGAGGTTACTCGAGTTACTCGCTGCGAGCTACCAGTTGAAGACATTGCCTAATGTCACGGACATTGGACAAATATGCAGCATGCAGATATGATTACATTCTGTAAATGAAATTAATCATGTAGACAAGACTCAGAGATGATGTTTACCTCATCTGTTGCTGCAAAAAGGTGTTCATTTTGAGGATAAAATGCTTTAACATATCTTCTCTACATCTTTATCAAAAGATAAAATATATATATTCAAATATATAAATTGAATTAGGAAAAATAGTAAAAACATTTCTGTAAATTATACGTGTATGTGTGTGTGTGTGTGTGTGTGTCATACCTTTACACTGACAGAAATTATTGTCAATCATTTCTTAAATCAGCTCTTATTGTAGTGTCTACAGTGATGTCTTTCCTGTTTTGTTTTTTTACAGCAGGTCTGAAGGCTTTTAGAACATGCAGTGAAGTTTTGATAGATTATATTGTATGCTCAGTGTTCTTTTGAGTTCTTTCGCAAGCGTTCAAAAGAACAACGATATTGGATTGTCCGTGTTTACTCCAATAAGTATTGCAGCAGGCGAGTGCTGTCAAAAGCTTGAGCACACTGTCAAAATCACTGCTGCTCTGTGATAAATATTTGATGGTCGATTCTGATGCATGAGCGGATTCACCTCGCGCTGTTATGGAGAGGGTATGTTTACTATAGGAGCGAGGGTTAGAGGGATGTCTGTGCAAGTGTGTTAGTGTTCGTGCGTGAGCGAAAAGCACGAGAGAGGCCATAAGGATGCCAACAGGGCTTGACAATAGCAACTGGGTGCAGTTCTGCTTCTCCGCCCCCCTTTTCTTCTCTTTTTTTTTTCAATTTTTCATGAAAGAAGATTTGGTCTCAGTGGACACAAAATAAAGCTATCCAACAGCCACACTGAATTATTAATGTTAGGTTTTTTGTTGGGAACGGTAACATCAAGCGCACTTTCCTACCCTTGCATTGTGCATCAGAATACGAGAAAGAACAGTGAAGGCTCCAGATATTTCTGTAGGAAAATATTTCTGTTTTTGAACAATTTAGGTGGATGATGTCACTTAATTATTAAGCAAATGTTGATGAACATCCACAGTGTACATACCCTGAAACATCCAAATCTTTGGTCACTGCTGATTATGTGTCTGCTTGTTTAATAACGTCAGGTGTAAATGTGCTTTTTAAGATCAGTAACTTGCCCGTAGAGAGCAAACTGGCTTAAATCACTGCCGCTGAAATCTTTGAATATCCAGTGATTCACATTAGGGTCAAAAATAGATGCATAATTACAGACTAGGGCCTGTCTTAATTAATCAGCTGTGATTGTAAAGTTAATTACAATATGAATTACCTCTCAGAATGAGGACTGCTTAGTAGTCATTTGAAGCCGCCTGTTTTTAATGTGAATGAGCACGACGCAAGCTCACTGGGTCCTAATGTTGCCAATAACATACCATTAACCCTTCATGAATTTTAAAATGGATCTCGCAGCACGAGCTTTCAAATGCCCGGCTCCGATCGCCTCTTTGCTGCTTTTGATTAACAATTGACAGAGCTAATAGAGAGATGAAAGAGGCAAAAAAAACCAAAGAAAGTAAGTAGGGAGGGGAGGAGTCGAGCTGTGTCCTATTGTGTTGCTGCCAGGATTTTATATGGTGGACCTTTATTTTAATGCATGTGTCTGTTGTCACATGGACCTTTGTATAGCAGTGTGCACATGCTTATGTCTGTGTAGTTGTGGCTTTTTTTACATGCTGCTGTGTGTTTTTGTGTTTTTCCATCTACCCACCTTTTTGTCTCTCATCATTCATGATATGAGGCAGCGTAATGAGGCGGGCGGCCTTGGTTGCAGAGAAGAGCTTCAACAAAACCAGCGCTTGGATATGGAATGATCGGCAAAGACCGTGCTGTCCCTGAGACATTGCACTCTCCTTTAAGATGCATACAGTTGTATGTTGTGCAATTTACGCATAAATTCTTTGTCTACTTACAGTAACATTTTGGCTGCTTTGAGTCCTCCCGATGTGCAGTATTTGTTGTAATATATGAGCTCAGAGCTGCTGCAGATGATTTTTCTTCTCTACCAAGCATGTACAATTGGGTGTACATCACCCACACAGTGAGTTCTTATTGACTTTTCTTACCTTCTACGGATATAGAAGCAACATTAGCACGGAGTCAACATAATCTCTGTAACAAATGATACACACAGTGCCGCTGTGCTTAGAGAGCTTTTTATGCATGTGTTAACATTTGCATCCATTCAAATCTTGTTCTGTAAGTGTAGGCATCTTGCAAATTTGGAGACCAGTTTAAATCCAATTGAAATTCATTATTGGACAGTACCACAGTATAGTGAAAGCTGGATGTTATTATATTCATCAGCTTGACCCATACAACAAATGTAATGTTAGTGAGGAATAGTTTATTAAACACACTTTGGTTTAGGCTAGGAAATTAAGGTAAGGTGTTATATTTAAACAAGAAACACGTTTTCTCAAAATTGATCATCATTTTCAGTAAACAACATCTTACTTATGTATTATTTTAATGTCATATTACTAGCTGTTTCAATTCATTCTTAGTAGGAAAATGTATTTCTTTTACTTTTCTAGAGCTGAAACAATTGCTTAATTAATGGATTTGTTCATCGACAGCAAAATAGGCAACTATTTTGATAATGAATTGTTTAAGTAAATATGGCAAAAAAGTGAAAATGATTCAGCATCTCAAATGTGAATATTGTTTGGTTTTCTTAGTCCTCTTTGAACTGAACGTCTTTGGTTTTTGGACAGTTGATCAGACAAAACAAGACGTTTTAAGACGGGGCTCTGGGAACTGCAACCATACACTCTTCATGCAGAGAGCACCTATTTGATTCATTGTGTTCATTTCATAACATTTTAAAAGCAAAACTCCTCTCCTGCTCATCTCTTGCTAACTGTGCTAAATGCTAACTCTACCACCTTCATTCAGTCGTTCATCCAGTGGGATGCCTGACACAGCTTTAGATACAGACTTTATATCTGATGGAGACCTAACTCCTAATACCCACCAGGTCCGGATTTGTTGCGGAACCGGCTGTGGCCATGACTGACAGCCAAAGTCACGGGGACCCATGAGATCTCGCGAATTCTCGTAGAATAGAACCACAAAACCAACAACAGTTTGAGAGGAGTAGAAGAGGAGTCAACTCTGTGCTGTGTTTTCAAGGTGTAGTGCTTCCTGTCCTGCACAATCTGAATTATGCTGAATTGCTGCAGAGCTCTCCGGCATCTGGCAAAAATAGAAGCTCTCATATCTGCTCCGGAGGGCTGCGAACCCCTGGAGCTGGGACACAGTCAGAACGCAGCCGTTCCGCAGTCAGTGGAAATACACACATTGACTTTAATGGAAACCTAGTGACTCCGCTGCTGTTCCGCAGCCGTTCCGCAGCCGTTACGCAACCGGTGGAAATTAGCAGTAAGACTCCATTAGCCATTCCTACTTCCTGGATGTGCTTCCATCTTGCTATTTCATCCTCTTAATTGTATGCAACTGTTTATCACTTTTTCTTCCTTATGTTTGACTTAACAATGGGCAATATTATGATATATCATGCTGTTAGGTAATATAGAGTTGTCAATCGTCGACAGCTTTATAGTAATTTTTGATTTTATATGAAAATGTTTGCATCCATACTTTGATTTGTCTGGTATTAAAATGTATTTGTTCTCAGGTGTCCTCTAGCTCACCCAGTAAGTGCGTTTGCCCTGTATTGGCTGAGTCCTGCAGCGGCATGGGTTCAAATCCAACCTGCTACCCTTTGCTGCGTGTCATCCCCCATCTCTCTCCCGCTTTCTGGTCTATCCACTGTCATTAAAGGGAAAATCCCCAAAAATAATCTTTAAAATGTATTTGTTCTGCTAAAAACAGATAATGTCATTTCTTTGTATGTTATTTATGATCAATTTCTCCCTTGTTTTTAGAGAGAATGTATTATATCATGATATATATTGATGCTATGGTATAAAATTACATACCAATGTAAAGTGATATTGGCTGCCCCTAGTTGGACTTAACTCACACTAAATGTAGAGAGGTTTATATTTTTGTGTATACAGTACATAGGATATCTGTTTTATAATATATGTCAGATGCTGACATTGTGTATGTTGCATTCACATTGAAAACAATACAGAGAAATCAGTAAGTGCCTCCTCTTCTCTCATCCACTTTTCTTCTCTCCTGTCCTCTTGCTTTGTGTTCTTCTTTTGTTTCTTTTTATTCACTCTTCTCTTCCTTCAGTCCTCCATTCCTTTCCATCCTCCTCCGCTGGCCTTGACTATCGGCCTTCTCTCCTCTCTTCTCATCTCATTGCATAACCTGCTTGGCACAGCGCCCCAGTCAATTTCCTCCTGCGTGGAAAATGCTGTTTTTTATTTGCTTTATGCAAATAAGTCACTCCAATACTCACGGCATCAGTAAAAAAAATCTCCAGTTACATTTTTCAGTCACATTCATGTCAGCGGATACCCAACTGTGTGTTTAGCGTTTAAGTGATGAAAGTGGCTCTGCAATCTCGTATCTGCTCATTTTTCTCTCATGGGTTCTTATGAGTGCTTATAGAGGCTAATTAAACAGTTTTCTTGCTAATAGAATCACAGTCCTAACCAGCCACCAGCCCAGTTGCTGGAATGTTAGGATGTCTTCTAAGGGGCTCCTGTAGGTGTTTGGTTTACAAGATCACTGTTCAGCAGGAATTTATCATGCCAGTGATGTGCCACCGCCTCCATTTTTCACTGAGATTGACAGTGAGGGCACTGAGAGGCAGGCGGAGACAGGGCTGTAAATTCAACACGCCCAAAGTCAGGCCAACCTTGAAAGGAGGGCACAGTGGTAGAATTGAGCTTGGGAGGAAAGAAGATGCAAGGAAATGTAGAGGAGGAGAGGGCAGATTAGAGGAGAGGAAGTGAGAAGAGAGTTGGGAAAACATGAGACTGAGAAGGAGAAGATTTGAAAGCAAGAGAGGAGGAGAGTGGGCGAGGTTTTTTCTTTGGTAAACAAGGGACTGCGTCACATTAGCCACATGATCTTTTCCCTCTGCCTTCTTCCCCTTCCCACTTTCCTACCTCACTCACTTTTCCTTCGCTTCGTCTCTGCCTCTCATTCTTCATCTCTCTCCAGATTTCTGTCTCTCCTCGCACAAACATGGTTTGTTGATCTTGTTTTTCAGGGGCTAGAAAATGGGTGATCTCTACATGTAACCACATAGCAATTCATAGCAATATCTAGGTATTAATATGTACAGTTGCCAGATCACGCCTGCAAATATACATGTGTCTGAGTTTGTGGGTGCATGATGTGTTTTTTTGCAAACTACTCCACCCATCCTGCAGTGAAACCCTATGAAAACAACACAGCCTATCATTTTGCTCCCCCCTCCTCCTACACAGATCAGCAGTTAGTGAAATGCTGACCCTTGTCTTTCGCTGCACCCCTTTTCCCAGTCCACTCACACACAGCTGCCTGAAAACTAAGGGAGATGGGGGGTGCTTATTGTTTGTACAGTGTGTGTGTGTGTGTGTGTGTGTGTTGTGTGTGTCTAAAGGTGCTGTAATATTCATTGTCTATACATGTGAGTGACGGAGTGCAAAGTCTGATTCTGTCAAGTAGGAAGTGTTTGGGGGTGGGGTGGGGCAGGGGGCACTCTCCTGAAAGAAATAAAAAAAGAGCAAAGAAAAAAAAAATCAATATTTGTGTGCATTAATCACGCTGCTGCCACAGAGAATTATGGGAACATGAGCTGAAGGATACATTTTGTGCATTTGCAACATATGAGTGCTGTGTGAAGGGGAGTTTGGGGAATTTGAAGAGGATGAGACAAGACCCTTTTAGTAAGAAGTGAGGTTAGAACAGAGATCGTTGGGGTGGGGGGTTGTTTTCTTCATGTATTGTGTGCATAGTGTGTCTCTCTGGTGCGTTTTGTAGCATACTAAACCTACTGTCTCTTGTAAAGCTCGCTTTAGGATAGCATTTATTCATTGCTATTTTTAAAGCTTTAATGTAATAATCCGAGATTGCATTTTGTTTTAAAGCTTTTGTTTTGGGTCACATTTTTAGTATTACATTATTATTTTGGTTTCACATCTTCCCTCTGCTTTGAGATTTGCCATTTGGAAAGAAAGAAACCAAGCTCTTCTTTGACTTTCTGTTTGAGCTGTTGCTGTTTGAAGTCTCCATCTTAGCTGCGGTGAAGGCTTGAGGATGTGATACATATTTGATAAGGATCGATAGAAGGGTTACTGAGACAGAGATGGAGGCAAATCGATCTTGGACTGGGCTTCCCAAAAGCATCTTAAACCTAAGGTCATCTTTGGAGTGTCCTTTGGAGCGGCTGATGCACACACTTGTAATTTGTGCCGAAATACAATGCACATTTTAATTCTACCTTGGTTTTACAAGGTAGAATTTTAAAATACATCAGTAGAGCAATCTAGTGAAGTAGAAATACCAGAAGAAGGGCTGTTCTCAGCTTTCAGATTTGTTTAATGCTTTACGGTTAATGTATTATATTATGCCATCTACTGACATCCTATTCACTATGCACATAAAACAATAAAGCAATCTGTTTAGTGACGGGAGACTGAACAGCAGACAACGTTCTGGCACGGTAGCTGTGATTCCCAGCTGATACTCCATACGGATAGACAAAATCAACAACTGTTGAAGCGGGCACTCTTCCATCAGTGTTTACTAATAAACAGTAGCAATATGGCAGCCATTAGGCTGTTTAGGCAGGGAATGATTAGGATGGTGATGGCTGGGCGCATTGGGAGACTAAACATGCTCTCATCTTTAATAGGCAATTTGGCTTTCTGTGATGGGGATGCCCCTTTGTTTTCAACTTGGATTGAAGACAGCAGCGTAAATAAGCACTGTTTTGGTAGAGTGTGCTATCATTATACTGCAGGAATCTGGTTTACAGTAATGTCCTGAATTTGTTTTTATAGTTTTGGGCTGTCTGTGCATGATTCAGAATATAATATCAAGACTACATTCAGTGTTACTTTATTGTGGATCTTACACAGTATGTTATGCAATCAGGACAGTAAACATAGGACTATGCATTTTTAGACAATCCAATACAGTAATAGAAAAAGGTTAATATGAGGACTCGTTGACAAAAAAGTTAGAAATATGTGTTTATAGTTGAGTAAAGCTCAGTTAGTGGAACGGGTCCATCCTGCCAGAGCTTATGGATTACTGTAGAGCAACACTGTGTTGAAAATGGACTGGATCCGGGCCAGAACTGGCCTGGCGTAAGGCCAAGACACAGATTAGTAATAAGCATGGTGTGAGCTAATTACAGCCGGAACAAGCAATTAATTTCTGTTTATAAACTCTCCTGGTTGTGGGCTGTTGGATGACTGTGGCTGTGTAGGTGCAAACTCCCTCTGTACATGTAGGCGTCTGCGTGTGTCAGTGACAGGTGGCGTGGTTCATGGAGGAACCTTCCCATATGTTCCCAGCTGAAGCGCTGGGGGAAATGGAGACAAACTGGTGTGCTCAATCACATCCCATAATGCAACAGTGTCTGATCCCATCTTAAAAGTGACTGATTAGAGTAAAAAAGGCACTTAATAACTCAAATCACTCTGCTGACCTAATAGGGATTTTTCACTCCATTTTTTCTCTCCCGTCTTCCATCCAATCAAGGATTAATACATGGTCTTATTCTGCTCCCAGGGTGGTTAATCGGGAAAAATACAGTAAATCACATTGAGCCTCTTTAAACTTTCACACAGTGCATTGGTGCCTGTGCCCCCCTGCTGGGCATCTGTAACACTGATTAGACATGATCATGGTTTTAGAGCACCTGCTGGACACCAATCAGAGGAAGAGATCAAAGTGAGGTTTATTTTTTTTTTTATCACAAAACACTTTGGACTATGGATCTATACATTATAGATTTGTCTCAGAAAAAAACACCAATTTTACACAATAATGTTCAATTTACATGTCACAAAGAGTACTATACAGTCCAGCAGTAATTAACTTTTTTTGTCAACCAGAAAAAGAAGAGTCCTACAAATGTTTGTTCCGCTTCTTCATCATCTTATTGGGCAGACTGTTGGCGACAGTAACATCTGAAACATGAATGAAAGCAAATTAGTTCATCAAATGTGGGCTATCATAGTAACAAGTGAGCTTTGCAAACATGAAAAATATCACAAAAAATATCATAATTGTGGTTTTTATTCTAATATTTTTATATACTGTACTTGTATGGGTCCGTGCCATTACGTAGTACATCTGTATCAAGTTGAGCTGAGATTTTAAAGACTGCTCTTGTTGGTGAAATTAGCACTTTTAGTACATGACAATGAACTATACTTTGACTATATTATTTCCTTTCAGAAAGTGCAGGTTGCTCTCTATTTTGTCTATCTGTTTGAAGACAAAATTGACCAGCGTACCCAAAGCGATAGGGCTGGGTGATATGGGTAAATTCAGAGTCAGGATATTAATACGAATATTTTTCCAATATTGATATATAACATCTTAAACATACACTGTACATAAAAATAAGAACATTTACGGCACAGTCTTACTGCATCATATCAGTTTCAGTTGACTTCTCCTGTGATTTCGACAAATGGTTCTCCAGATTGACTCCTTCAGTAGCAAATGACCAGCTGACTTCACTGCAAGGTGACCCTCTATCTTTTTCATGATGGATGAGGCATCAAGCATCATTATTTTTCTTCAAGGCTCGTTTTCTCTCCTCTTCTTTGGCATGAGCCTTGAGAACACATACAGACAAACACAGACACTGAGTATACTTGCAGCCTGTCTTTGACCTCACCTTGCCAATGTACAGCCAACGAATAAGATCCAAACAACACCCAAACTCCCTGAAGGCTGCAGACAGTCAGTTTCTGTCATAACTTGAGTGTCTGTTAGATGGTCAGAGCTGTTCTTGTGGGGCTATATGTCTGATACATTTATGATTATGTTGTTAACATAATTAAAAAATATGTCCTGCATGCTGTCGATGATTGGTTCTTAAATGTAAAAGGATGTGTCATGCAGAAACATGAAAGGTGGAATGATCTCATGTTACACTGTGAGTGTGGCCAGTCAGACTGTCATTTGTGCCAGTGACGTCACAATGTTACAACCGCGAGCAGAGTGGCCTTTTGACAGACGCAACCTGCAATCTTCACATCAGCACAGTGCGATGAGCCAGCCAATCAGAGCCGCACGCCCATCGCTGCACACTCTTATCACCTGCATACAGCTGCTGTTGCCCCTCTGAGGGAGCGAGTGACGAGGAGAGGAAAGAAAGAGCAAGAATGAATGGTGTGCCTGAGACAGAGGGTGATTTGTGTCGAGTCGTAGCACATTTATGCTTGCTTCATTCTTTTATACAATTTCAGAGGTGTGCGTGTTTGAAGATGTCTTTTTCTGGTCACTATAATCCACATTTGCCATTTACGGGGAATTAAAAGAAAAATCATTGTGTTAGTTGTGATTAGTGCTGCATCAGCCGGGCAATAGTTAAAATGTGATTCAGAGTGGAAACGTGCCTTATAGCCCTTGTGAAATGAGAAGGGAGTGAGAGCGAGGGAGAGATAAGCTCAATCTGAATTGATTTTCCTGTTACTTTCTGCTGTACTTGAGTTTCCATAGCAACGTGGTCAGGTTCCCTCGGCCTCCTAGGGCAAGTGTAATTGTTGTCTATTCCTCCCAGCCAAACTCTCCATTTCTCTCTCTTTCTCTCCTTTCCTTCCTCTGTCTATTTTCTCAACAATGGAAATGTGATGAGATTCTTTTTGGACTTTTCTGCAGTTGTTTGAGATAATATTAAGCACTCTCAGCAACCAGCCACATTAAAGCACATCGCAGACCTTTATTTTTACCAAAAGCAAGCTTTGCTTATTGTTAACCAATGTAAAGTATATGTTTATCCAACCAATGTGGCTGAAAATTATGGCTTTATTCATTATCGGTAATCTCCATATTATTTGTACATTCATCAATTGTTTAGTCTATACAATGTCAGAAACTATTACAGTGTCCAAAGGGACATATTCAAATATCTTGTTTTGTCCAAACAACCATCAAAAACCCAAAGCTTACTACTATTAAAGAGGAGATCAAGTAGCAAATCTTATATTTGAGGACCTGGAACTGGAGAATGTTTGGTATTTTTGCTCAACTTGTGCTTTGATAAAGGATTAATTGATTGTCAAAATAGCTGATCTTGTCTGTCTAAATAGGTTAAATTAAAAGGCAATTGATTTCACAATTTTCATTATGATGCTTGTGATGTATTGCTGTGTCTCAGTGCTAGTCAGTGGCCATATGCTTAAAATCTTTGCAGTTACAAAATAAAATGCTGCTGTTGTCCCTGGCTGATGTTCACAGCACAAGATCTGCTGAATCTCATGAAACTGCCACACTCTCACATAGTGCCATGCACATATCGGATCAAATGAAAAATGTACAGCATAATGAGGAAGAGTTTAACAATAGGTAGCTCAAGATGTGTAAAATGTTCTTAGTTACATGATTATTTCAGATCAAGGATAATAATACAGCACAAAAAAATTGTAAATTGTATTGCAGAGCTTTGGAGATAATTAATGCAAACTGCTGTGTCACAACTTTTGCTGGGATTTGATGGTAAGCACAAATTGTGTGTTGAAGAAGAGATTTTAAATGAGGCCTCCTAGCTTAGACACAGACAGGAAGAGAGAGGAGAAGAAAGCTAGAATAATCCTAAATTGAGTTTGCCGCACATACAAAGATGTCAGATGGACCCTTTTTTTATCTGAATTAGATATTACTAGCTCTCTCTCTGACTCCAATGATACACTGCTCTGCACGTAACAAGGCATTCACAGCTGTTTGGAGCCTAATGGCTCAAAGAGGCCTTGCCTGCTCAGCAAGAAGAGATGGACTGCATCTTGCGTCTGCGATTAGGACTGCTGATCTAGAAACATTTACATTATGGCTTTTAGGTCATTACAGAAGAAAAATGGTCAAAAGGATCCAGGTGAAAGAGCCTAGATCAGCACTATGACCCTGAGTAATGTGCAGTATATTTGAAACAAAGGACTGAGGAACAAAGAAAAAGTTTGAAACTAACATTTTGATGCTTACTCAGAACATACTTGTTGATATCAAATCAAAACTGGAATATTTGGAATATTTGAGAAGTTAAAAAATAATTCTTCATTTGTAAAGCAAATATGGCAAAATGTCTTAGTGTTTATATTTGACTGCATAAAACCTGAGTGAGTATTTTTTTACCTGGAAATTGTTGAACTCATGGTGCATTTCTTTGGATCCAGCTGTCAGTTAGTTGCCTAAAATGTAAAAATGTAAATGTATTCTGTGCTGTATTTCAAGTAAGCTCCTGTATCTGTGATAGCCTTGGACCTGTCCCAATCTGCTATGTGTTTTCTTGCTCCAGATCAATGCTAATTAATCCACATCTCCCTTAGGGAAAGCGGGGAGGTCACGCAGGGAATCAGAAATCGCCATCATAGACTGGGCTTGATCTGGACCATATATGGGAAAGAAACCTTCAGAAATATTTGCATACAGGAAGCAGTCGGAGTTTCACCTCACGTATTTCAGTTGTAAACTGTAAGGCTCACTCATGGATGCTTGGTGGACAATCAGAGCTTGTCCAATGGCATACTTGCATGCTGATTGGTTATTTAGGTGGTGGGAGTGCTGTGTCTAAACATGTGCTTTAATGCAAATCCAGTTCAGATGAAGTTCAGCCACCCTCTTGTTTTAGCAGCCATATTTAAGGAAAACATGCAACACCTAAATGCAGAGTTGAGGACACGTGGTTTTCTGAACAATCTAGAATGCCTGTGCCCATACATAGACTACAGTATACGTGTGTTTTGTGCTTGTTTTGTTTACTCTCCTGTTTCTCGTTCTCCTCTTTTCTCAACATCTCCCTCTGCACTGTTAAAAACGTGAAAAAAAGAAAATGGGAGACATGTTTTTGTGCATGCCTGGCGGACAGATAGGCGCTGCATAACTAGCAGTTTCCTCTGAAGTAGGGAGAAATCTATTTGCTTGTAGAAGCTGCTTGCTTAATCCTTTAGTTACACTTGCCAGCTGTGAGCAAAGATACGGCGCTGTGGGATTTGGCATGAATATCATTGGGAGGACAAAGAAATGAAACTGATAAGTGTTTGTGCACAGGGTCCTTTGCATAATCCAGGATAACCCATAATCTGAGTTCTTTAAAATCATGCCCAAATAGATGTGGTGAACCATTAATGAGAACATACTGTTTGGACAGTTTGGTTTGTCCAAAAATAACTCGAGCATTTGAGCTATACTCATCAAATCAGAGATCAGGCTTGATTTGTTTTTTTGCATCAAATTTTGAATTAGAGAATTGCTGCTGAGTGGCTGACGGTGAATTTAATTTCAGAGAAAAGCCTTTACTGAGAAATGTACTACAAGGTATTTTCATGGCCATACTACTTTGTGTGTCACATTTCCATGTCGTACAGTCTGGCCTTGTTTTAGTTATTACTTTTATTACTGAAACACACTTCACCTACAGTATATCTCTCTCTCTCTCTCTCTCTCTCTATCTCTCTGTCTCTGTTGCAAATCTCTCAGTCAACAGCACAGCAATAAAGAAAAACATCACTCAACAGCTTTCAATACATCTGTCCTTTCTCTCCCCACCTGTATGTTTGTTTGCTCAGTCTCCTCAGCCCCGCCCCCTGCGTTTTATACCTCTCTCGATGTGTTATCGGATGGTAATAGACAGCTGTTGAAAGCTAGCATGAAATACCAGCATGCTACGGTGTGTGGACCTATATTGAATAACACACACAGCTCTCATGTCCACAAGTCCAAAGAATGTCATAAAACAATCTCAAGTTATCACTAAAACAAATAATTTAATTATTTTTGTGTGTGCATTTATTTATTTATTTATTTATTGGCATGGTTTGTGAAAGAACATTTGATGTATGGCACCATAATTTTGATCCATCACATCCATAAAAATGCATTATAACAATGAATAAGCAACATGTCAGTAAATAATATTTTGTCTGCAAAGGTAAAATTGTAATTGCCACACTTTTACCTACATTGGAAGAACAATTAAGCTTAGATGTTGTCAACAAAATAGTCAAAACAACGGACATAGGTAGCAATGTTTTATTTTGTCTCTTCTGACTTCCTCAGCCAGCCCCAAGCCCATTTGTTCCTAATGAAGATTTAGATCTTTAAAAACAAATCACAAATATATATATATATTTTATTTTTTTTGGGGGGTATTTGGGCCTTTATTTTTGACAGGACAGCTGAAGAAATGAAAGGGGAGAGAGAGGGAGAATGACATGCAGCAAAGGGCTGCCCAACAAATCACAAATATATAGTGTCATTTTTTTAAAAGGCTAAATAATTTCATTAGATTTATGCGAACTTTAGTCAAACAGGAGTAAATAGTTCCTTTTTTTACGTTTGCTGCAATAGTGAGTATTTACGGCAGCAGGACAGTATATGAGGGATCCACACAAAGTACATTACAGTGCTCGCGTTCAGTGTAATCAAGGAGTGTGATTTAAATAGTTTTTACACAACAATGGAGCTCTATGTCACAGAGGAATGATATACTGTATAACAGCCTTTGGCTACACAGGCAGTACTTTGATTTTGCATCTGCAGTTGTCCCTACTGTATGTACTGTAACTATTAACAAAGTGTCCACTTCAATAGAGTGTGTCCAAATCAAAGCAGCTCTCAAGTCTTGATTTTGGTACTCTTAGAGAGGATCTGCCCATGCAGATGGCCTTAGTTTTCTTGACTTTTGCAATTTAGCTGCCATGGTTGTCTTCAGCCTGTGTTAACAGCATGCCTCTCTTGCTCCCAAATAACATTAACATTTCATTATCCAGGGGAAACAATAGAAATGTACAAAAAAAGGGGGAAGTCTCCGCATCTAGGAGGGCTAAAATATTGATGTGGTTGTGAGGTAAATGGCTCCAAATCTGAGCAAGAGGGTAAAAATGGGAGCTATGAGGAGAGTGAGCAAGGCGAAGAGGGGAAGACATCACTTGTAAAGCTGGGCTCTGAGGGGCTTGGGTGCATAATCAATGAAGTGAAGTGTGTGTTGTATCTGTGGCGTCAAGTCGGTTTCACAGAAGCCAATCCTATTTTTACAGGGAAGACAGGTCTGTTGCTATGCTCTTTGAGAAGGTCTCCTGCAGCTTGAAAAAGACAGGGAGCATCCACTCAGGGGTCGTATCACACCTCAGGAGTGGACGGAAGGAAAAAGAGCGGTCGCAATGAGGGGAGCTGCTTCTGCTAGGTGACACATTCAATTGATTATTGATGATTTGATCCATTATACACTCAAAGGAACGTGTTGACACCGGCAGATATAGACTCTGTATTTATTCATTTCTTTTTAAGCAGAGGTGTGAATGCAGTGAGACACATGCCGTCTGGCAAAAGAAGAGGTGCATATGAATGTGTTTGAACTATTTCATTATTTACAATTTAATTATTTACTTCCAAAATTTCCCACTTAAAGAAGTTCAATCGGCATGTTAAAAAGATAACAAAATAATTGAAATTGAAATAATTTGATCACAAACCTAAATGCCAGACCACCACTGCTATGGGTCCTTGTAAGCTTTGTCCCAAAGACAAGATAACATTTGTCTGTGTTTAGTGGTAAACATGCGGATAAATTCATGCTTACAGGAACAAAGTTACTGTACAGACAAGATTATCGTTCCCAAACAAGTCAATCAGATTGTCTCCGGGCAATGTTTTCATCTTGTCCAGATGTCGTCTATTAGACGTCAGATTAGTAGGAGTGGTGTTGGATTAGCCAATCCAGAGCCAGAATCATTTTAGATTAGATTATAGTATATGGACATCTGGGTCGCTCCAATGGCTCTGCTCTAGCAAAATAACATTAAGTCAGTGTTGCACAGCTAGACAGTACACAGACTGTAATCAGCAGCCAGGCAGAAGGTGGATGACAGCATTAGGACATAGATGGATGAAAGAATCCTTCGGTTTGTACAACTTCCCATTTACAGTATGCCGACATACTGCACAACAAAAGCAGTGGTGATTCTAACTGTCTGCATAAAATCAAAATTACAAGGCAAAATAGGAAGGGTGTGTGTCATCTGATTGCACAAAGCCCAGAACCTCTAAGCGTGTGTGTGTGTGTGTGTGTGTGTGTGTGTGTGTGTGTGTGTGTGTGTGTGTGTGTTTAAAGAAGGTGATCAGGCCTCCAGTGCAGACAGCCTCGTCTGTTAATAATGGTTATATTTTCTCTCTCTCTCTCTCTCTCTCTCTCTTTCTCTCTCTGCTCAGCGTTTGTGCCCAGGCCTCCTGGCAGATAGATGTGCAGAGATTACACCTTCTAATTGTTCCTGGCGTCTGTGGGCCGGTGTAGTTCAGGGTATTTTAGAGCTGTGTAGGCTAGTTTTTACGTAGTGTGGATTTGTAATAATAATGATAATGACTGTAGAATGGTGTGTTTGTAGTATTGCAGTGAAATTCATAAAGCATGTGGTCAGGAGAGGCTAAACAGAAAGAATACATTCTTCCCATTAGTCATTACTTTCCCACCAAATTTAACTTCAACTGATTGTTGATGCACCTAATCTACTCTAATAGGGAGAAGCAAGAAGTCCATATTTATCTATATGTCACTAGAGAGATAAGTTTAATTTAAAGAAAATGTACAGCATCCTCCAGCATATCACTTTTTTAAGGGGTTTAAGTCTGTTAATAATATGCTGGGTATACAATACAATTACACAATACTTGAGTTTCTGAACCACTACTCAAATGTTAAATACTGACTGAACACAAGCACCTGTACAAGAATCTAAAATACACTGAAAATACAGTCTAAAATTAGCAGAATTATGATTTTAACCAAAGAATTAGGCAACAAGATTATGAATCTGACTGGAAATTCAATGACAACTTTCAGTACTTACTTACTGCTCGGTAGAGTCCGGATCGGGCCGAATTTTTCTGTCTGAGGCCGGCCCGTGTCCGACAGAGCCGTGACCGAAACCGGCCCGAGCCCTACAGGCATTAAGAAATTTGTGTCCGAGCCCGACGCAGTTAAAATCTCATTTGTTTTTCCTCATACTAATGACACATGTAGGCTACGTTTGTGGAAATCTTTTATTAAGCAACTGTAGGAAGGCATTCGGAAATGTCAACAGATGAGCGCATCAGCGCACACGGGGCAACAAGCGCACGTTAATAAGCTGTTAAAATGTTCAATGGGTTAACCTTTCCTGATCGCTTCGTTTCCGACCGTGATCAGAAAACAAGCGGAGACTCGTTACCTCCAGGGCCGACGTTATAACATGAATAACCACTAACTCTGCTCCGGTTGCATCTACAACACATCTGCTTCCTCTTTCTCTATCTCTCTTCTGCCCACTTACCACACACACATACACAAACACACACACACACACGCACACGCACACACACTGAGCTCTCTTAAAAGGAGCCGCTGCACCATTTTACAACAAATGCCTTATCGCGCTGACGTGACCGAGCCCGACCCGACCCCGACCATAATTTCTAAATATCTGTCCGAACCCGGCCGGCCCGTCGGGTACTGTCGGGACCCGTCGGCCTCGGGTCGGGTATCCATGCCTTACTGCTCGGCCCCTAAAGTTTGAGGCTCGATACCCAGCCTTGGATTGAAACACACACACACACACACACACACATACACAAACACACACACATATATCAACACAAACAAGTTAGCTCAGAATAAGTCTCCTGCCTCTGTGCGTTCTTTAAAGCTTCAGCAGTAGTAAACTCTGCATAAGAATGAATCAAGCTGAACAAATACCTGACACAACCCATATGAAGAATGATGAAGTTGTTAATGTGTGACATTATTGGAGGCGACAGTGTGATCTGGTCTCTGGATGATGATGCAGTGGGCCTGGCTATGAGAAGGCATCCCTATTTCAGCTGTGTGCATCACTGGCTTTCTGTCTCTCCCACAATCTGGAGAGAAGAGAAAGAAAATGATCTGAAAATGAAATATGACGTGTCATTTTTTTGTATTTGATGCGCATTTTGCAAAGTGTCCCGCAATGCCCGTCTGCAGGAAAATGACGCCTGCACGCATATATGCACACAGTGTGTCTGCTGTAAGTCATTTGTGCATACAGTATGTGTGTGAAAGTCCACCTCTCCCTGTGAAAGTGTTCCGATGCGAGTGTGTGATTCTAGTTGCATTTGTCACTCTTTTTTCCTGGGGTGTGTGTGTGTCATGTCTGATTAAAGTTAACCCCTGTGAGGCTGCTGGTGCATCCTTCCTCTGTATCCCCCATCCCCCCTCTCTATCTCTCCTTCCCCTCTCCCTCCACTCCTCCAACCTTCTATCACTCCATCCCTGTCCTCCTTCCTCCTGGCACTCTGACAGCACAGGAGAATATGCTCCCTCAAGGTCCCACCCTCCCTTTCTGGCTCCCACGGGTGGTGTTTCCTTGGAAACAGTGTCAGAGTTGACTGGGTGGGTGCAGATAGATGGCTGCCCTTTATCGGACTACACCACTGGTCCATTAAAAGCAACCGCACTGGACCTGTGAGCACACTTGCACCCCTCTGTTCTCACCCCGAATGGACCGTTCCACCTGACACGCGTGAATTTTAGCTAGACCCAGGCTGAGTGTGTGTGTGTGTGTGTGTGTGTGTGTGTGTGTGTGTGTGTGTGTGTGTGTGTGTGTGTGTGTGTGTGTGTCTTTTTTGCGGTGTGTGTATATTTAATGTCTGTGTATATTCCTGCCTATGTGCAGTGTGTGTATGTGTGACTGATCGGCAATATCTCTCATTGAATTGGGCATATTTGGGGAAATGTTCTATGCAGTTGTCTTCCTTCCTCTGTGTCCTTGGAAGTGAAACAAAATGGAGACTGGTCTTTTCTCTGCTTTGTCTCCCTCCTCCCAAAATGATGTAGCAAAGAAACCCAGATCCCTCCACAGCTAGCTTTTGTGAGAGTGAATTTGACCTATCATTTTAAACAACTGTATTACACTTTCAGATGTATGACTACAGTAATTTTCTGTTGAATTATTTAAATGCAAACAGCTACAATTGGTATTGAGGCCACACATCACCAGGGAGCAACATGAACAAACCAAACACAATTTCTTAATACAAATAGGAGCTGTTACAAACAGTTGTTGGTTGTGGCTATAATTGCTGGCGATATTAAAGCAATCTACCATACCACAGATATTAAAAAATACATATTGTATGAGCTTTATTTGAGTGTAAATACAGTTTGTTTAACACAGTCTAAACACTAAATACATTCAGACATAGTACATAAGTGAACAGATAGTTGTGGAGTGTAACAATTAAAATTTCAATTTATACTTTTTGAAACTAGAGTTATAATTTTTCCAATCTTGATTTATAAATCTGTGTTATAGATCAGATTATAACATAGGTATCACTAGTGGAAAACACAGTGTTTTACTAGTTTTCATGTCATGTCACCTTCACAAGCTTTTCCAGCTGTAAAACTATAGCCTATATGTCTTTCAACACTGCTATGATTGATGGCTTGTCAGTAAACACTAGAAAAATAACCAAAAATAAAACAAAACATTCTTCATGTTTCCCATTATGTGCTTGTTCTCTTCTTTTTAATCTGCTATTTAATTAAAAATTAAATATAAAATAAATAATATAAAAAAATAATCACAATAACTATGATATTGCAATATCATAGTATTAACACAACAACCATCATTAAAATCATTCAAAATCAACTGTGCTTGCTTAGGCATATTATTGTCAAATTCATTAACACATGCTATTTGGTGCAAATGAATAACAATTAAATACTACTAATCATATACCATAAATTATTGTTTTTTTTCCCAAGGTTTTCACATTGTAAAATATATTTTACTAACAAACATCTTCAAATTATTATTATTATTATTATTATTATTATTATTATTATTATGTTTTGACTTTTCCTTAATAGCTACTCTATGAAATGTTTGTCATCCTATTAAAATATCCAAATACGTTTTAGCCAAATGCAGTTCTTGGCTGGTGAATATATTAAGGAGAGAGTAATCATTGTTTGTCTGTGTTTGCATACATGTGGTTGGCCTCATAGTGAATGTTATAGCCTGTGCCGGCGCGTGCATTTAGGCAGACTAGGCAACAGCCTAGAGCGGCACTTTGGCAAGGCGGAAAAATGTGGGCTTATAAAAAAAAGTTTAGTTTGGCCCTCATTTTGTCACCTCTTGCAGTACATTGGTGAGAAATGTGTGTCTGTCAATCAAAATCACCAATCAGCACCCCTGCCCCCCATCCCAAGTTTTCACAAGGTCAGGGGTTTTACAGTAGGCTACACAAGGTGATGAGGATATGAAAGATACACTGTAAAACAAAGAATTATTTATTGAAATATATTGATCCCAGTGGGAGTAAAAAGGAGGACTGACTTTGAGGCCGCTGAACATAAAACATTAGCGTCGCTACCCGGACAAGGTGAGGAGGATATAAAAGAGCCCGGCAAATGGCCAACAACAATAACGCAAGAACTAATCGACATTATGTTTTACGCACAAGGTTTTGTTTATATAAAGATTTGCAATATTATTGAAGTCGCTATTTAGATGAATTGAAAATTGTTTATTTAGAAAATAGCTGTGCTGTTATGACTCTGCTGTAAAGGGGTTTGGAACCTATTAGATTTATTATGCTGCAGACCTTTTGGTGCCGTTGTTGTCATTGAGATATATGCATATGCGTTATGTGTCGGCCTACTTATAATTTTTGACACTTTGTGCGTTACACTTGTCTATTTGCGTGATGTGTATATTGTCATTTTTGTTTTTGCTGTTTTTTTTGCTTATTGCGTAAATTAGCTGTGTGTTATTGTTGATGTAGCCTATTGTACATTGCAAATAGAGGGGCGGCACAATTGTATTTGGCTTAGAGTGGCAGAAATGCACACACCGGTACTGGTTATAGCTGTGCTAATCACTAGGGAAGTCTACATTTTACTATGTTTGTTTGCTATATTTGATAGTCAACACATGAGAGAGTGGCAGAATTAATTCTTTCATGGCTAACAGACCTAACCAGCACAATTGTGTATATTCATCATAGACACAGTAATGTTGACCTCTGCTTGCAAAGTAGTGCACACCAGGACTGGAATACTGTCGAGTCCACCTCTCACTTAAACATCAATGTTGTGGACAACGGTCTGTCAGAAACACACACCCCGCACACACACACACACACACACACACACACACACACACACACACACACACACACACACACACACACACACACACACAGTATTATGTATTTAAAGTAATTACCTCAGGCCTGATCCAGACTGAGTTTAGTAGCATGTGATAATCCATGTAGGCAGCATATGGGAGGTGGGGAATTAGAAGTCCAGAAGAAAATAAATAAATTAAAGTGTCCTGTTGGCTGTCTGCAGGAGGGAATATTAGGCCTCTCCATGACACTCAAAGGGGTGGGTTGCTAGGAGTGTGTGTGTGTGTTTGTTTTTTTTTTTTTTGTGTGTGTGTGTGTGTGTGTGTGTGTGTGTGTGTGTGTGTGTGTGTGTGTGTGTGTGTGTGTGTGTGTGTGTGTGTGTGTGTTGGAGAAGTGTGATTTGTAATTGTGATGGGACATTTTCTGGATAATTGTGATGGGACGCGTGCATGTCCGAATGATCATGTGTGTGATCACTAGTGAGGATGGAGAAAGAGGGAACGGAGGATGTTGCGTACCATGTGTCAGACAGATGGTGTAATTAATGACGTCACTGGGAACAGTGCGTGTGGCTTTATGCTGTAAAAAAAAAAGGGTCATCATAATATCATCAGAGGAAACCTCAGCTGCTTGATAACAAGAGGATGAAAATAAATCAGCTCCATATTGTCAGAATCACATACTAATTTGGATAACCTCCCCCGCAGAGACTTTGTAAATTGATTGAACTGCCACAGAGCCCATACTTCGACAAATTCTCATCCAATTTCACCTCCTGTTTTTTTTGGCACCAGGGTATCTTTTCCTGGTTGATTTGCATCAATAAACCTCAGTAAGCAAGGCATTGTAATGCCTAATTGGGCGGTAATGAGCTGTCGCATTATGCAGAGTGCTGAGGTTCAAGCTTATTAGTTGCTTGGTTGCCCATAACATTTTCCTGTCTTCCCTCTGCTACTTCAGTGTTGCACGATTGTCAATGCAATCTCCCTTTCTCTCTCGCCTCCTTTTCTCCCTCTCTGCTTCATCCCTATTCTTGTCAGCCATTTCTCTCAATCTTTCTCCCCCTTCCCCCCCCCCCTCTCTCTCTCTCTCTCCCTCTCTCTCTCTCTGCCATTCTAAAAATAGTCTCCTATTATCCAGGAGGCCGGGGCCATGTACAGTGAGGCAGCAATCAGCATGGCGGCCATGCACATCAAGATTCACAATAGCTGTCATTCTGCTAACACTAGCTAATATAATTCTCTCTACATTACTCAGGGCCCTGCTGGACTGAACGGAGGGTTATATTCCAGGGTAATCTGAATTAAAGGTTCCCTATTTTTTAAACAAGTTATTACTATTCCCTGAGCTTTAAAAAAGTTTCTTAAGTGTTTAGCAGAAAATACCTCATGAATCCATCATTTTGTTGCCTGTCTAGTCCTTTTGTCCCTAGAGATGGCTATTTTCAGTGCCTGTCACTTCAAATGTAGATGTGGCACTGCCTCCCATCCAGAGGCGTGTGCAGAGGCAAGGAACGTTCTACTCTACCTGGCCACAGTGAACTCTGCAGTAAGACTCTACATGTTTAGGGTGTTACTGCGGTACCTATTGTGCGTGGTAAGGATTAGCTATATAGAACTACTTGTTAAACCTCATGCGTACAGAACTACGTAATACATAGGCCTATAGGCAACATCACATCATTTGGGCCAGAGCAAAGTGGCGACCCAATGGTAACCAGAGCTATCTCCTTGGCACAGGGTTAGTGGGTTGAAAACAGCACTGCCCTGAAAACGCAAGGGTTAGAGGGGGTAGCTCAATGCGAAGCACAACCCCCTGTTAACATAAAAATGGGCTCCAAATCCATACAGCTTGATGAATCACATGTCTTCTGACACAGGAAACCACAGGATCAAGGCAGATATATTCTGATTTTACATGGGTTTTAGTATCAGCAACCCACATTTACATAAAATGTTTCCCACAATATAGGACTTCCTGGAAATACTTACTAATACTAATACTAATACTAATTAGACACAAATGTTTTTTTTTACTCTACCTCCATTTGGGATGCAGGTTAAAACACTCTGGACTAATGCCTCTGAATCCGATAATGTTGACAGATGTTAACTAAAAAACGTTAGTCATCCACTTCCTAACCCAGAAGACACCAGCCAACAAATTGAACATTTCTCTAAGCGCCCCATCCGGCTGCCTCTTGGGGCCTGCAATTACCACTGTAGGAAAGAAAGTGTTTGTGTGTTAGGGTGGCAGTGGAAGGTGGAGGGGGTGAGGGGTGGTGGGACTGTGTGAAACATTTTCATCTTTCAATCTGAATGCAGTAAGGAAGAAAAACGTGCCCTGAGGCAAATGTTGACGTTGCGTTCAGAGCTGCTCTGTCCTGAGCTCCTGCTCGGTATTGTTATAATGTATTTATATAACGCTGCTAAACGGCGAAACCTGTTCCACTTACATCTACATAAAGAAGTAATGTATTGCCTAAGGGTCAAAATAGACATGCACACACACAGACACACACGCAGATGAGATTGTTAAGCAAAGCCCTCCCATTGCTACCCCCAACCCCTCAACAAACCCTGCATTCACTGTTGATTCCCCTGCTCACTTGTCACCCAGGATTGCCAAAAAGCAAGGCACCATATGCCACTCTGTTTGTAAGTGCGACCACCCCCTGTGTCATCTTAAATACACATGCACACATATGCACAGGAACACTCAGACACTGCCACATACACCTTTAATGAACACCCATATGCACACACACAGACACACATATGCACTACAGACACAATTTTCCTGTCACAGTCAAAGACAACGACAAAGTGCAATTCCCCTCAGCAAACGACTCTCAGATGATGAAAGTGAACGTTTTCTGCCTCTGATTTTTGATCTGCAGCGTGGATGTGATCAGAGCGGCCTCACATTGCCACTCTCTTCTTTCCCTTTTTTTCTCTTTCT
Source organism: Perca fluviatilis (assembly GCF_010015445.1). NCBI lineage: Eukaryota > Metazoa > Chordata > Actinopteri > Perciformes > Percidae > Perca > Perca fluviatilis. The sequence continues at coordinate 23,648,879 of NC_053113.1, read as the reverse complement.
CTGCATTATGCAGTCTATTCTATTCCCCCCCTGCTGTATCGAGAAACACACACACTAGACAAGAGCAAACAGTTTCCAGCTGCTTGCTAATTCTTGATCTGTTAGTCTGACTAGCAGGTGTTTTCCAGGAAAATGGTGGCTTTTACCTATAGTTTCAATGGAGGGTCAACCCTGATTCGCCCCCCCCCCCCCTCTCATCCTTTTACTTTAAGAACATTTTTTACCAATATTGCTGGCATCTGCAGCTTTATTCCCAGTTGACCAGTTTCAGTAAGATGAATCTTTTTCACATGTTGTCACATTCTAAACTGTCTGTAAACGGTTCATCATTATCATGCTGACTGGCTGACTGACAACAGTCACTGATTAACATATTGACTCCAATTCACTGTCTGGCTGGCCATCTAAATGACTGACTTCAGTGGAGACTTACCGTCTGGCTGGCCGGCCAGCTTACTAACTAACACAGCCACATGGCCGGTTCACTGACTCACTAATTAACTGACTGACCCACTAAATTCCTGACTCTTTGCTGACTGACTGATTGACTTGATGTCTGCAAACTCACCAACTGATGGTCGCCCTGACCCATCTGTCATTGGATGTGTTTTCACCGCCGTGAAAAGAAAAACCCTGCTCCTGCTATCGGCATGACGACTGTCTGACTGACAGGCACATTTCCATATTTTCCAATCAGCTCTGATATGGAAAGAAATGGGATGAAATGAAGAGATATAAAAAGAGTCTGGGAAGAAATAGTGTGTGTGTGTGTGTGTGTGTGTGTGTGTCTCTGTCTAAGTTCTATCTATCTTGTTGCATATTTGTCTATAATGTGCAATCATTGTAGAAAAGATTCGGAACAAGTTGCTGATATTGAGCTGTTGCATGATTTGCACATTCAATTTCTTATTCACATCCAGGCCTAAATTTTTCCCCCTCAGCCTTTAAGGAGCTAGAACAGTGACAGTTAGTTTGGCATTGAAAACAATGTTTGGCATTTAGAGAGGAAAAATAAAACTTATTTTTAAAATTATTTTTTTTGCATTGTGATGTGTTTTTCAATGATAATCTTCTGTTGTTGTTTTTTTGTTTTTTTTATCAGTTTCAACTTTCTGTCACAGTTTTGGCATGGAGGGGTTTTAGGGGGCAAGGAGAGTGTGATTTACATATAATCTGCATACTAAGGAGAGCATGTCAGTCTTCTGGACCCACAGCCTGCTCCGAAGCCCGGCATCACCACTTCTACTTGAACTAGTAATTCTTCAGATTCTGTGGGGTGAGAGGGGGACCAAGCATCCATGAGGGACCTACATTCACATGCAACAATTTTGTATTAGTGATTTACATTCACTGGGAATATTTGTGTGCATTACAGAAAGTAGGTATGACGTTTATATAGTTCAGCAAAAAGTAAGGGTGTGGAGGTTAACAAGGTGAAAGTGTTTGACACACACACCTCAACTTGAAAAATGTTAATATTTACATTAGTAGTATGATCTATCTGCAAAAAATGCTGGCAGTTTTGCAAATGCAGAATAGTTTCTTAAAAGATGATGGCGAAGTTATTGTGTATGTGCATGTGTATGTACAGTATTTGTGTGTGGACATATGCTTGTATAAGTGTATGTGCGTCTGTGAATGTAACCATGCATGCATGTATGTAGTGACTCATAAACCACTGTAACGAAAGCCGTCTGTGACAGCTGCTACATAATCAGATTACTACTGGTTCAATTTGGGCATGTGTGTGTGTTAATGTCTGGTCTTCTTGACTCAGCCCAGCTCTGTTAGTATTGTATATATTAAATACATAATACTGTGTGTGTGTGTGTGTGTGTGTGTGTGTGTGTGTGTGTGTGTGTGTGTGTGTGTGTGTGTGTGTGTGTGTTGGAGAAGTATGATGATTTGTAATTGTGATGGGACGTTTTCTGGATAATTGTGATGGGATGTGTGCATGTCCGAATGATCATGTGATCAGCACATATGCTTACGCTACATGTTTGTAGGTGCAGGTTGATTCACAGAAGGTATCTGAACTAGAACTGCTTTAAAGGGAGCATAGCGTTGTCAGTGTGTCATACAAGCTGTGCTTTTACATATTCTGCTCCATTTAATGCAGGCACACTAGCCCTCTCATCTTTTCCTTTCATCTTTCATTTTCCACGTTCCTCCTCTCACTCTCTGACTCTTGTTGAATTCTCTGAAGCTAATTAATGTTGAAAAGGACATTTCTTTTATAGCAAAGTCCTCCAAATGTTTTTTTTGGCTTTCCCTTGGGGTCACCTTATCACATCTAGATTCTCATTTTTCGTGTATTAATTTAGTTTTTCTTTTTTTCTTTTTTTTTCTTTAAAGTTCTGTTCTTTCAGTAACATGGTTTCTTTTTTACTGTTGAGTTCAGTATGCGTGTACCCAGACTTACTGTACTTCACATATAATTTAATTCTTGTCAGGGTACAAATCACGTACCTGCATGTACAGCAGAAGATTACTTTTTCACACAAAGCTACTGTAACATTCATGTATTGATGATCGTTCAATGCACTCTTTCTCTGTATAACACAAGGTCATCAACAGTGCATTATAAGTGTTCTCCGTGTATTTCTTCAAAGTGCCTCAGCATTGTTGCAAGGCATCATATATTTAATGCCAGCTAACTTCCAGCTGCCATGTCTGACCTGGAATGCACTCGGAAAATTGCTACGGAAATTTCACCAGTGACCTCAGTCAAACTATATTTCTAGGCCAGCTTGTTGCCCCTGTGTGTGTGTGTGTCTCCAGTGTGGCTGTTGTGTCCACGACAATGGTATTTTGTCACCTCCCAGCTGGTCTTATCAGAGTCTTGCAGAGCTACGTGGTGTAGGAAAGGTCATCCACACCACAGGAGGCAGCATCCACCCTGCAGACTCCCCACAGTGCTGTTTACACTGTCTCCTCGACTCCTTACAGGCCTCAAAAGACAACATGGACCCTCTTTCTTTGGTTTTGGGGTTTTTATGTGTGTTTTCACTAGGGAAGGGGTCCGTTGAGGTCAGAGGTCGATGTCACAGTCTCAAGGCTGCAGTGACATTTCCTTGTCTTTATTTCCACTCCTGAGCAAGAAGCTGAGACGGAGAGTGAGTAAGACGAGACAGAGAGGAAGGATTGCACAGAATGTCCTCAACTTCCTCATTATCTCCTTGGCTGCTTATGCCCTCATGTAGAGCTGGCTCACTCTGCTTCATTACTGTAAGGAGACTATCTTAAGGGAGGAATGGCAGGCTTCCAGTTGGCTCTATCAACCTGTCAATCACTCTGGTCTAATCTTAGCCTTGCCCCTCAGTGCTGCCCATCATTTCCTGGCACTGTGGAGCGGCGAGCAGATTCTGTGTGCCTAATTCCCCTAAAATAGATAAGGACTTTAATGGATGGCCTACTCAATTATGCAATGATGTTTTGTTGTGTTGTATTTTGTTGTTTGCTGTGGTGCTCCGTACTGCGCCACCCTGGTCTGCTCTTCTCACCTCCTATGCAAACATATATCAGCTCAACTGCTTCAGTGTTTTTTTTTTTAGACAAAATAAGTGGAATTCACTCCTGAGCTGTAGCCAACTTCCAAGATTTTATTTTGCATTACAAGTGGCACAAAATAGCCACCTTCAGGGACATACACTGTGCAATAGCATATTATAATGAATACTGTTGAATAGCTTCTTGCAATCACACATACATATCTGCACACCAACACACGCACACACTGCTCTGCCACTCTGCCCGTCATTCTCTGCTGTTGTCACAGTAACCATCTCACCTTCCCTTCACAGTCCCACCCTAATGAGACCACTGGAGGACAGAGAAAGAGAGAGAGGGAGAGAGAGGGAGAGAGAGAGAGAGAGAGAGAGAGAGAGAGAGTAGCAAGGGGTGGAAGGGAGATACAGACACAGAAAAGCAGAGATATATCACAGGGAAGATAGGCAGGATGGAGGCAGAATTGCCATTGTCTTGTATCTGCTCTTTGCACATAAGGAAACCCGCTCTGTCGACTGGCCAGGATCCTTCGAGAAACAAAAGCCTCTGCCCTGCTAGCAACAGCCGCTGATTACTGTGTGTGCTCATGACTACACCACAAGCATTTCCATATAAAGCCAACAACATTATCGTTAATAGATAATTACCCTGCACTGCATAATTTTTGACCGCAAACACAGATTAAAATTCAATTAAAAGTAAAAATGTGTGCGGGTGCTGCTTGTTCTGCTTTGCTGAGTGGCTCCATTTAAAGTAAATAAAATCACATTCGGTGTGTCCGTGTATGTCATAAGACTGAACATGCGCATTTTGTTGATGAAAGACAAATATGAATAAAACTGAGTTTTATTATCAGGACAATATTATATGACTGTCTCACATCAAGGTTGATAAACAAATCGATACAGCATGTAGAATTAAAGACAAAGAGAAAACAAGACAGAGCAGACTAGTAGTGTGATGTTAACATCTGTTCCTTTATGTGCTTTTAAAGTCTCTCCGTCTGCTGCAGCACCATAAAAGGCCTAAATGAAGTGAACGAGGCCTCTGGGCTTGGCACAGATTGGCAATTATACACCTCAACATTTCAGGAGACCTTTAGTGGTTCAGACCTGAGTATTTCATCTGGGAAAACACATCTGCCAAATGTTAATAGGCAGGCCTCTTAGATATAAATATAAATGCGTGCAACAGGTTAAGAGGCTCTCGGTTGGACGTGTACAGTGTGTGTACTCGTCAGAGAACAAATACAAGGTGTATAAGGATTAGTATTTTCAAACTTGTGATTATGTGACGGCTGCAGCGGTTGCGATTGAAATGGCGAAAATAGAACTATACAAATGTAATTTATACATACAAGCCGGTACATATTTTGTTGGGCGACAATTGGTGGCAGTAATACTGTGCCCGGCTGCAATTTACCATTTAAAAAAGGAGAAGAACAGTCTTTTCCGGTCAGTGCATTACAGCTGTGCGCAATCTGAGACAACACTACCCTGTCAAAATGTACGCACTACACAAGTGATTACATAGTGTACACAGTGTACGACATGTAAGTGTACTCACGGAAGTATCCAAATTGAGACACACCTTCTTACACTCAGTTTTGTTGCACCTGTTGGGCGGGAAATAGGTGGTGCTTGGACCTCGGTGACATAGTGAGAAGTCAAGTCAATTTTATTTATATAGCCCAATATCACAAATTTCCCTCAAGAGGCTTTACAATCTGTACAGCATACACCACTCTCTATCCTTAGACCTTGATTGGCTCTTAATGCCTCATAACTTTCTGCAAACCATGCCTCTTTGGTAGAGCAGGGTTCACACTAGTCTGGATCAACGGAAGTAAATTTCCAGGATAATTACCTGACATTCGCCGCGTCCCTCACCTTCCGCTCTCTGTGTGTTACCATTCTTAAACTCTGTTCGCTTCGGGAAACAACAACAAACTTTGAACTAGGGCGGCTGGATAGCTCACCTGGTAGAGCGTGCTCCCATATATAGAGGTTTACTCCTCGACAAAGTGGCTGCGGGTTCAACTTTGACCTGCGGCCCTTTGCTGCATGTCTTTCCCCTTGTCTCTCCCCTTTCATGTCTTCAGCTGTCCTATAGAAAAATGAAGGCCTGAAATGCCCAAAAAATAATCTTAAAACGAACTCGAACTAGCAAGTACATGCTGAAAGTGGCAAGTTTTGAAGAGAATTTGGATCGTGTAACAAGGCAGGCCTCTTTCAGGGAATGACTGTAAAGATTGACAAAGAACACAACATTTACTATCTAACTTGGACGTTTTGGGAGGTGGGGATTGCTGTGGACTGCTGTGGACGAAGTACACACGGCGATACACTTGTAAGAGCAAATTATGTTTAACCATGTATCCAGCTAATTTAAATAGCTCACGTTACTGTATTATGTGAAGAGTTAACTTTATTTAATAGTGTATGTGGCGTGCAAATGTTTGACCAAAACAAGTTCCTACCCAAGGCCAGAACCAGCGTCGCTGCGTCCAGAGCTTATCGCGCCCAAGACGATTGTGATTGGTTTAAAGAAATGCAATTCCCAGAATGTATTTGTGGTGTAGCCAGACCTTATTCCACAGCACTGTGGAGATAGGTCTGGCAATGCAACACTAGGTTCACACCTACACATACTACGATATGTAAAGATATATATCTCACATTCTCATGTTACAGACACATGGTTTTATTTGTAATTTACAACATGCACACTGAAGTGCACAAACAGACAGCCCACATACAACACACACATTCACATCATCTGCGTGATGAATGCCCTGACATTGCTTCAGCGCTAACAGTCCTCACCCTGTGATACTGTTCGCTCCCAATCAACTTCCCTTGTCAATATTTACTATCATCTGCCTCCGCCGTTTCATCAGCTGCCTTTGCCATGCTCTGATTTCTCGCCGTCAACTTAATTAGTCACATCTCTCGGTTTAATTACATCAAGTGGAAGGAAGTTGCAATCTCAAGTAGATCAAATTAAGCCCTATGCAAATCCTGGAGTGTCTCGTTCCCGGTCTCTGTGGCAACAATGTCTCTATCTCCCTTATTTCTGTTGGGAGGAGTCACGCGAGGCTTGTCATCAGTTGCTAAATGAAATCTTACACTGGAAATCACCCCTATTAGGTGGTTAAGTGGTTGACTGTCTGTTTAAGTTCCCAGTGAGAAGTGACTAATCTCCCTGTGTGTGTGTGTGTGTGTGTGTGTGTGTGTGTGTGTGTGTGTGTGTGTGTGTGTGTGTGTGTGTGTGTGTGAGAGAGAGAGAGAGAGACACACGCACACAGAGAAAAAGAAAAGAGAAAGCATCTTGATTTTCGAGGCAAAAAGTCATACTTTATTTTGATAATCTCGTGTTATTGATATACTGATTTTCAGGCTATTCTCCTAATGTAAAAGAAGCATACAAATATAAAAAATTTAAACAAATTAAAATATCAGGAGGCACTAAGGTAGCTTCTTTGCAGTAATTCTGGATTACATTTTAATTCACCTTCCTTACACAGGACTAAGCATGCCATGTAAAGGATTTGTAAATGTACGCATCACATCATGTATTGGGCTTTAATCTTCTACACATGCTTTGCATTAACAGGGAGATTTTCAATTATTCCTTATTCATTTGTAGAGGCTGTTATTCTGTGTTTTGGTGGACATGTAGTCCTCTATAATCCCATCACATGAAACAACTGGCCATTGCTCAGTGGTAACCTGGATGATCCCCAATATTAAATAATACATTATGAGGCTACCTGTACAAAACAGCTCAGAGTGTACCCCACATAGCACCAGAGATGTAGTGGAGGGTAAAATTGTTTTACTCATCCTTTATTTTGTAAATTTTAGAAATGACAACAACAAAAATAACAATCATAAAAACAGTGATAGCTGTAACAATTCAAATCGAGAAACATATTGAGAAATTATACTCTTAGTGACCATAAAGTGTCATAGTGACACAGAAAACACTGAGATCGTGAGTAGATCATATAAGTAGAATAACCAAAACAAAGGAAGACTGTACAGTATACTGCATATCGTTTGAAGATGATACATTTTCCATATTCATGTATACATGATGGTAATCTGGATCATATCCAGCTGTTTTCTCCAGGTTCCCTTTAGCCTTTGAATCAATTATGTCAATGCATTAAGGAATACAAAGATCACTACAAGCCTTTCTATGGGAGTATAGTTTGGACTGAAATAAAATTCCTTTCTTCTTGTGTAGTAGTGTAGCATTGGTTGACACTAAATGGCTCCATTAACGATCAAATAGATGTAATTTGTGTCACGATCTGACATTAGTGAAGGGCTGCATCTGGCTGCACCCACTCTATGTATTCAGATGAGCCAGGAGAGGCTGAGGGAGGGTAGACAAGGAAGGAGGAAGGGTGTCAGGCAGAGGAAGAGGAGAGATAGTGTGCAGCTTTCTCAGACAGCTGGGGATGTGCAGCTGTCTAGGAGGCTGGATTACTCCCTAAAGTCTGCCCTCGCAGGGAGAGGCAAGGAGGGAGAAGAAAAGAGTGAGAGAAAGAGAAATAAATAGAAATGAGACTGAAATGGGGACAGAGAATGTGAGGGATGATGACTGTGGAACAAAAGGGATTTGGGCAGGCAAAGACAAGGAAGGCAGTACAGAACAGCAGAGAAACAGATGTGAGTTATTGAGATGGAGGAAGAGAGCAAGAGAGACATGAGAGAGGGAGAATGATGGTAAAGATAATCCAAGAGTAAGATCAGACAATTAAAACTCATCAAAGCAGCTCTGCAGATGATAATCTATGAATTTTTTTAACCTTCTGCATTTTGTTTTTAAGATTATTTTTTGGGTTTTTCCGCCTTTAATTTTTGACAGGACAGCTTGGTGAGAAAGGGGAGAAACATGCAGGAGATTGTCACAGGTCAGATTCGAACCCTGGACCTCTGCGTTGAGGCATAAACCTCTCAGTATATGTGCACCTGCTCTACCACTGATCCAACCCGGCGACATAACCTTTTGCAAACGTTTTGAAATTGTATTGCAGTGAATTCAGTGACAAATGTATAGTTACACATATCAGTGTTTGTGTTATCAGTGATATCAAGTTATCTGTCTCAATGCAATGCAAATGTGTTTTATTATGATTATGTAGTGGTTTTATTGTGTTGTACTGTGGACTTTGCAATGTCTGGAGCACTGGACCAAACAAATTTTCCTGTGTGGGATAATACAGTTAATCTGAATCTGAATGTAATTATTGTTTTTACCGAGATATTATCAGGATATTAACTCTGTTATTACCATGGATTAACCCAGTGTTAACCATGTTGTTATTATTAAGATATTACCCCTTTATGGCATTGTTGTTGCCAAACTGCAATCTAAAGAGCTACCTCTTCTAAGTTTCAGGGCTTCATGTTCGTAATAAAATATAACACACCAACACATTAAACCATCAGTCTAGTTGGCCCCGGAAACAGTAGTTTACAAAAACAATGTCACCATAAGGTCCATTAGTAGCTGTTCTGGAGCTTTCGGATGAATCACACCATCTTCCTCAGGAGATGGAGTTGATGTTCAAATGATTCAAAGTTCCTCTGAGTCTGGAAACAGCAGTTGACAAAAACAAGGTCCATTTAGTAGCTGTTTTGATCATATCATATGAGCTTCTTCAGCAAATTGATGTATCTTTGTTCTATAATGTACTACTAACCAATACATGTAGGTAAATACATGTCTAGCAACTTAGTACACCAAAGACCAAAACATTGAAACAATATTATTTCAAACTCCCTTTGTTATTATTGGGTTTCCAGGCCTACAGCTCTATAAAGGCTAATACAGTACATGCTGAAGATAAATATATGCATGGTCCTGAGTATTTGAGCTTTGTACGGTCCTTTTGCTGTGTATGCAAGCTTTTTTCTTTGAACCTTCCATATCAGTAACTCAGTGAGAAATGTCTTCCCCAGAAACACCAATCGAAACACTGCTCTACATGGAGTCTGATTGTCAATATTACTCAGCGCCATGTCACTAGGAAAATTTCCTTTGCCTTTGTTGTCAGTTAAGATTTTGATTCTGATCAAAGTGAACATGAGAGATCATGAGATGGATCTCTAGCTCAGAACATAACAGAGGAGTGTGTGAGGCCAGTACCGGCTGGAGATGAACAGGAACAGTAGCTGGCTGGCTGGTATAATAATCAGACTGTCTTCTGACCGTGTGTTCCCCTCAGACTGAACTAATATAGTTTTTGCTGGGTAATGATACCGAGACGCAAGCTCACATTCCCTCGTAATTGATCCTGCCGGCTACCGCCACGGACTAACGAGCTAAACGAGGAGGAAAACCCTCCTAGCAACTGGAGGATGAGAGCAGTAGAGAGACACAGAGGGAGGAAGAGAGAGAAGAGGGATGTTTTAGACAAGCAAATAAATGCATGTGAGTCAAACTAAGGTAAAAAGACGGGGAAAAGCTTCTAATACAAAGACAATGAGATTTTGATCTGTTGCTATGACGGCGGCATGCTGTAAGGAGATCAAAGCAGGTAGTGTAAAATGGTTGAAGAGTGCAGGAGCTGCTTGAGTATTCACTTTCTTTTTTTCTCTCTATTCCAGAGAGAATGAACAGAGAGAGAAAGAGAGAGAGAGCACTGCGGACAGAGCACCAGTGCACGCTACCTCTTTCATCTTTGACAACATCCATGGGGGGATTGGGCTATTGTGAATTTGGAGTGAAATATTTCAAAGGGCTGTTGGAGTAGAGTTGGGGCTGGGCTTCTTGGCCGGGTTCAGGCTGTGTTTCAGAGAGATGAAACACACCTGGTTCCCAGCCTTTCCTCTGATTAGATGAGGTTTTGTAGCTCATGCCACGGGCACTCACTGATTAATCTGGTCTTTATTTAATGAATGACTGATAGTAACAGATACAATTCTTCAAGCACATTTGTATTTGGCAAATTCATTAAAGGCAGACCTTTTGTTTTTAAATGAACTTGTCGTTGTTAACCTTTTTTTTTCTTCATATTTATTCATGTTATTTGTTAGAGGCAATGAAGTACCCTAGAAATCTAGACGCACCATATCGGCAGCAAATGTAATTTGCAGTGAGGGGGTCTAGAAACTCTCTGTTGGCTTGGGAGCTGGAAAAGCCAAACTCTAGCCAGGCCAATCACATGTATAGAGTCGGTGGGCTTAACATAATAACGGCAGAGTTACGACGGTTCCGCGTGAATTCCCTGCGACTTGAAAACAAAGACGATGGCTGTTGCTGCTGGCGAACAGCGGTCTTTCGAATCGGCTTTGGCCGCGACTCTGGAAGACTTGGAGTTAAGCTTTTCTTTGAGAAAAGAACAAAGAACGGCACTGAAGTCATTCTTAAAAAAGGAAGATGTGTTCGGAGTTTTGCCGACGGGATACGGCAAAAGTTTAATCTATCAACTAGATCCGCTACCTTCTTCGTTCCTCTGGTTGGTTGTAGGGCTATCCTATTGCGTGGAGAGGGAATTTGAAAGACAACCGTTTATCCCGCCCCTCGGATTGAGCCCTGCCAATGGTGAGTTCCCAGACCCGACATCTTGATGTGGGTCTGGCTTGTCAGACTAGCAATGAAGAACAATTTGTGTTAATCCGGATTTTGATCAGTTGATCTCAGTGTTAAAGGTTGCATCCCTTGGATTTATCTTAATTACTGTTGATAGATGGTGAGCACACTATAATGATGTTTTTCAGCAGAAAATTACAAAATCAATATGCCTATATACTGTATAAATATATACCACCACACACTATACATGGTCATGGTACTGATACTGCAGAGCACAAATCTAAACATTTGTCTCTCTCTTTCATACTTTCCTCATCCCTTTCTTGGATACAGGTAAGTCTTATTGATATTCTGAAGTGAAAAATGTTGATTTGGTGTCCGCAGATTGGGCTAATATCTGCACATTGTGAGAACGGCATTGGTGCTTCTCCCTTGGCTTTTAATCAATATCTCTCAGATATATATTGCTCATACTGTAGCAAATAAGGGGAAAGAGACAAACGAGCTAAACAATGCCCGTTTTGAAAGATTGGGTGCAGGCCCTGTCTGTCTGTGTGTGTGTGTGTGTGTGTGTGTGTGTGTGTGTGTGTGTGTGTGTGTGTGTGTGTGTGTGTGTGTGTGTGTGTGTGTGTGTGTGTGTGTGTGTGTGTGTGTGTGTGTGTGTGCGTGTGTGCGTGTGTGTTTATGTATTTGTGTGTTTTTCTGCAAGTGTGTGTATGCAAGCAATTGCATGCATGCACCTACTGTTGTCTGCCGAAACGGAGATGGAAGCTGCTGAATATTCATGGCGTCTGTGCTCGGTTGGGGCCGAGAGATAAGACGTTTATGTTCTTGCAGCCAGAGAGGGAGAGAGGGATTGTGTGAATGGGGGTGGGGGCAAAGAGGCCAATGGACGCGGTGGAGATGTGTCGACATCAGTGGTTTAATGGTTTGAATCTAACTTGGGCCAATTAAAAGGCATGCCGCGTGCACCGGGGTGGGCTCCCATTCATTTCGGGGGAAATTGAGGTTGAAATGAGCCATTGACGGGCCACGTGGCCACTGTGCATACTGAGTGGCAGGCATGCAATGGCTCTCTCCAAAATGGTAGATAGAGGACAGAGGAGAGTCTTTGACTGTGGACAAGGAGAGGCAGTGTTTGCTTTAAGAAAGAGAGGAAGGAGAGAGGATGCACACAGAGAGACAGGAGCAAGGGATAAAGTCAGATGCGGAGAGACAGAGGGTAAAAGGAAGAAGTAGGGAGAGAATGACAAGAGGCCAGAGAAGAAGGCACAGAAAGAATGACAAGTATGTAAGAAAATAAGAGAGAAATGGACAAAGAAAGTAGAGAGAGGCATAGATGATGAAAGAGGAGGTGGGTATAAGAGATGTAAGGAGACAGCGAGAAAGAAAACAATGGGAACTGTCAAAAGAAAGGGAGACAAGAGACGGAGAGCAGAAAGAGATAACCATATGGATGCATAGATCCAGAGCTTTTTACATGGCTGTGGATGGGGGTTGCCTGGCTGGTTGGTACAGTAGCTCTTGCCTTCCTGATGTCAGCTGGACAGCACATTGTGGAAGTGCTGACTGAGCCCTACACACACACACAAGAAAAAAAGTGCCTGCCAAGACAATGTCTGAAAATTGTACATCACAGCATATCAAGTGTGTGCATGTGTGTGTGTTTGTGTGTGCGCGTGTGCGTGCGTGCATGTGTGCGTGTTATAGACGGGGAGCTCCAAAATAACAGATGCCCTATCAGATCTCATACCCAGATAGCACAATTCCTGTCTGTGCCGCCACTCTCTATCCTCAGCGGTTTACAACAACGCTCCCAGATGAACGTGTGTTTCTGACTGCTAACAATCCCCTTGTCAAATAAAACAACCTTACATGTTTCATCATCATGAGTCCTCAGCATCCAGATCCAGATTTTAGCTGCCAGAGGCGATTATGTCACAATGCTGTCCAATCGAGAAACAGAGCCACACCGCTGGGTGTGGATCACTTCCTGTTTGGCTCCCCTTTGTCCGCCTGCGTGATTGGATGATAGCGCTTATCCCTTTGAGGCTCAGAGACATAGCGGCTGTGGAAGGAGTCTACATGCGACCTTTGGTTAATGTCAGACGTCACAGACTTTTATGTTACAACCTGATGACAACGTGACATGACAGGAATCTTTAGGGACTTTTGTGTGTGTCTCCTTCACAGAATGCAGGGCCTCATGAAGGATAATTCAGAGCAGCGGGGCAACAATAATTATCGTTGTTAGTGGTCTTGATGGAAGAAGGGCAGTAGTACACAAGCGGCATTGACTGTGTACTTATACGAATGTGTGTGTGTGTGTGTGTGTGTGTGTGTGTGTGTGTGTGTGTGTGTGTGTGTGTGTGTGTGTGTGTGTGTGTGTGTGTGTGTGACCCTGAGGATTACTGTAGAGAGCACTGATGGAAGAAAGGGGAGGTATCTATAAATCATCACTCAAAGCACAAAGAAAGGGCCTCCATTATTGGAGTAGCACAGCTTTTGACTCTTTGGTAAACAAAATGGATACAATGAAGTCTACTGAAGTTCACAAAAAAACAGCATCAATATTTCAAACCTGAAAACTTTGGCAGGAGAGACAGAAGAGGGCAGGAGGAGCAGACGTTAAAAAACAAGAGGCTGCGGAAGAAGATGGCTACTATTATCTTTGTATAATGGAACATTTTCTCTTTCCAACTTCAACATACAAAGTGATTATGGATAGACATTTTATAAAAGCTTTAATACAGGTAGTGGCATGGCTAATTTCTCCTGTTACATTTCTGTAAAAAAATTACAAAATTAGCAAATTCAGCTTGGCTCTTTGGGAAATGATAAACATTTTACGAGTGGAACAATTTCCCTGTCGTATACTGTGGTGATATCATCTGTAGACATCAGACTTGCCCTGTCTGAATCTCCTGCTATGGGAGAGGGCACGTCCATTCCCCATTATGAGAAGCATAGTTGTGTTTGCGGTACATGAGGACTTGATCTACCACATTGTACAGTATGAACTTAGCAGGTTTTACCAGGTAAGGGTTTAGTTTACAATAGTTCTGTAGTTGTTGTGCTATATTCCTTGAATTAACATGAAGTAGTAAGAAAAAAGCTGAAGTACCCATCCAGTCACAGCTGTTACAATTAGCTAACAACCAGTGTGTCTCTTGTTGCTTAACGCTTAACACATCAGATTTTACAGTTAGCAGAGACATTAAAGAGAGACAGACAGCTTCTTTAGAAGCTCATGTTGAAGGCCCACCCTCACAGGTGTTTCACTTTTTGTGCCTGGTTAGACCCTGATGGAAGGCTTTGTGGGTGTGTTCTGACTGGGCTTAGATCAACATCTGTCTGGCCTTCCTGTTTCGTTGAACCTGTTTAATATGGGAGAGGTTAAACTTTTATCAGCCAACAGGCATTTTTACTTGTCATAGTAGAAAAAGCACAGGTGTTACTAATAACATTGACGATGTCCCCGTAGCCATGACAGTGTAACAGTTTAGCCAACGCGCACAATACCAGGACCATGAAACTGAAGCAGCTAAATTTCCTTCAACCAACATTAATTTGTTTTATTTACAAGATTTCACAAGTCAAAATGTCTTCCAAGAAAATGGCCCATTGCTTCATAAAGTCCAGCATAGCTCTTCCCAACCTGAGCAAAATTAGCGTAAATAAGAATAAGTGAAAACACCTATGTGGGTATGCATAATCACATGGTAATAAAAGTGTATATAAAATGCATTGTTTACATGGAAATTTATTTGCCTGTTCTTACTGCTTAGCTCCACCTTCTGTGTGTATCTGTAAAAAGAGACTACATCCTGACATAGTACAATAACGTACCTCAGGCTACAGGTTGTGATGCTCGAGTGAGATCCTGCACGTTGTGTATCATCTGTTTCCTTGAGCTCTGATACTCCTGCCCTTCTCCTCTATCCCCTTTCTTCCTGTCTACACATTTTTTTGATTTGCTCTTTCTCTTTTTGTTGTCTTTCTCTCTCTGCAAACACTGACTTTTATTAGCAGCTGCATATAACACAACATACACACACACACACACACACACACACACACACACACACACACACACACACACACACACACACACACACACACACACACACAGTAGTACTCACTCCTGTCATGTCTCCCTCTCCCTAACATCCCTGTGACCTCCTCTCTCAGGTAAATTAGAGCCCGAGTCATTTTCCATATAAGAACAACAGGGCTGCATACTGAAATGGGTTTTATTGTTGCTTCTGTTGCCTAATATGGAAGCACAGACATGATAATTTCGCTGGGGGCCATATCTGTCAGAAGTATGATATTCAAGTTGCCACATACTGTACAGTACTGTAGGCCAGATTCAGCCTAGATTCTTAACAGGATCATTTGTCTTGTTTCACTCTGTTATTGCTCAGTGAAGTTGGGAGAAGAATTGATATTGCTGCATGGATTTTTTGATCAATGACAGAGCATTCTGTATCTTTTTATTGCGTCCAGCAATAATGAGATCTTAAAAAAAAACAACTACATCACTTGCATTAGAATGTTATCTTTCATTGTGATGAAACTATGTACAAGCCTATGTAACTTTAGTTTAGAAAATCTTGTTTAAAATGTTCTATTAGCTATATGGCTAAATGTGCAATAATATTAGCACAGCTAGTATGTTGTGATTTTAACAGGACTGCATATATGCTGACCTTTTCCCAAAAGCTTTTAAAAGGGCAGCCATTAATACTGATGTATTCTCCAATCTCAGCTTAATTTATGACAAATGCTGTCAATACTTTTGATAGCATGTCTTTTCTCAGTGAAACAATCGATATATAGATTTATATCCTGTTATTCAGGGTACTTTATGGCACTTTTGCAAGTATGTAGTAACGTAGACGGTAAACCTACCACAACTTGAATTATGATTTAGTTTATACTGGTGTTTGTCTTGTGATGACCAGGGACTGGGATACATAATTGATCCACCCATGAGTTGCAATTATGCTGCCGCCCTGAGAAAGGACAGCATCTTACTCACTGAGGACTAAAGCTATTTTCCATTAGAATCTATTGTTGGCATGGATTTGAAAATAATGGAAGATTGTATCAGAGATTGTGTTGTGTCTTGCAGGTGATTGACCCACAGCTTGATAGTGGAGATATTTGAGCAGAGTGTGTGGACGGATCGATGGTATTGTTGTAGCTTGGGGCAGACTTGCTGGGTATGACATTGTGTGTGTGCTCTGTAAAGACCAAGATGTCCGCATGCTAAATCCCTAGCGGGCCTGTTTTTGTAAAGTTTGGAGCAGAGAGGGCTCCAGTCTTCATAGGGAGGGAACATGATTTAAAAAAGAATAGCGGATGGCCACCAATTTTCAACTATGAGTAGAATACTGTAAATATAAGGCTAATTTATTCATTGATTTATTTATACATTTAAGGTTATATTTTTCACAGCAGACATTTTGACTTGTCATTCACAGGTGTTTTTATTCATTTTCATTGCAAATACAATTTTCAACAACTAGGCTTTTCTTCAGTGACATGTAAAAATATCTTCCATGAAAAAAATCCTTCAATTTCATTGAAAAGTTTCCATTTTTTATACTAAATATGGCCGACAGTTTATTGTTATGCCATAGGAAATGATGCAAGCAGTCATTGTTGACCGTCTTATTTAGTCTTCTTTCTTAACATAAAACAATGTCAAGCTATGAATTCTCTCAGCCCACGTACTGTTTGTTTGGCTGTGCTGTAAACACATCAAAGAGTTACTCATCAAAGTAACTGCGAATGTCATGTTCACTCGCACTCGCTATTACGAAATGACACCAGGAATGACATCTCCAGGATTATAACTTTATTGCTTGATGGCATGATGATATTGCACATGTGGGCCTAAATCTGTAAATTCAGAAAAACTATAGTTTTCATCCAACTAAGAGAAAAATATGACCACTATGGTGTGAAGCTCACAGCTTCATACATTTTTCATACAGTCGTAAAATGTTTCGTGCCTATTGAACATTGTTACACTTAAAATGTGGTCAGAAGCTGAGATTTCACTGAAGCACAATAGCTTACTCCGCACAGCCTAATAGTGTATAAATCGCTAATGTGGATTCCTCTGCTCGATGAGATGGATTGGAGGGTCAAGATCTTGGCATTGGTTGTCTCCCCGACAACGAGTTAGACCTGAAGTCCTGTCTCATTAGTGCATTTTTTACCCTCGCTACCCTGCACTCTCGCAGAGTAACAGGGTAGCAAGAGGTTTGTGAGTGTCCGCTAGTCCACATCTCAGTGTTGGAGCTGTTGGCAGCAGTTCTCAGTTGTTACATTGATGTCCAGTAGCTGCTGGACAAAACTATCATTTTTCCTGGTGGTTTGTAAATGTTTTGTATATACTGTATGTGAGTGTTTATAGTGTGTGCTTGCATGTCAGTGTGTAACACTGCAGCACATCCAGGTGCAGTTTGTCTTTATTATACTGTATGTGTATATCAGTATGTCATAGTATGTGTGCTTTAGCCTGTGCAGAGCAACCGAAGGAATCGATTATTGAGGGGGCCTGACAGCTCTGCTCGCCGGATGCAGTAGAATACATACTGTGGCAAGGGAGCGCCATCAGTTGCCCTGACAACACCAGTGCCTGTCAACACCTCCGTCTTAATAGTGACAAATTGTACTTATTACATCAGCGTTAATTCCCCCCGATCTCCCTCAGATGAAGATACTTAGCCCCGTGCTGATCAAATTGTGTCAGCATAATTACTGGGAACAGAACCCTATTAAAAACCAGGGCCTCAGACGCACTGTCCAGACTCATCCACAGGCCTATCACTCAACATGCATCTCTGCGTAGGAAGTAAGGGAGGGGGGGTAGAGGAAGGCAGCCAGATGGGAAAATGAGGGGGCTGAGGAAGGAGGGAGGGAGAATGTTATTCTGCGGCAGGTGTATGCACAAAAACTGGTGGTGTTGTCCACCTTTAACATTTTTTGACTGATGCGCTAGAGCTGCATCCTTAAGAAGAAAGTCTTCAAAAAATGCTTTATAAATTTTTCTCAACCACAATAAACAACAATGAATAGAGGTAAAGATCAGATAGGCCTATGTACTGTATTTAGATGAGCAAGAAATAATAATTACAAAATGGCAAATGTCTCTGCTGAAGATCTTTTAAGTTAAGTTAAGTTGCATGACAAAGTGGTCTCTGGTAGTGATTAACCTACAAAGAATTATCACCAAACTCTATCCCTCAGCTCTGCAGAGCGTTTAGCATCTCTTAGCCCATTGTTTCGGTTTGCTTTTATGTTTTGGTTCACTCTCGCTGCTATTTTCAGAGAAAAAGCTCTAGAAACCCACTGTATGCTATCTGTCCAGCACCAAATGACAGAAAGACAAAGTCAGCAATTAGCTGGTGAACATAGTGGCGCAATAAGCAGCCAGATACTTCCCTCAGGAGGTGGTGGAGACCCAAAAACAGAGCTAAAAGAAGAGTGAATACTGGACCTATATTTGCCAGGTGACCAGAACACGATTTGTTGCTCCGTCACTGCTGGATGTGTAAAATATGATGATTCTCCGCTATTGTGGGTATGTCTGAATTGGACATTTGTAAGTCAAGTAATTAATTCATTAATTATAAATAATCATTGTTATTATACATTTCCTACAGATCTACGTTCATAATATGTAACACTGCAAAGCTATACACTTAGAGGAATGAATATTGCCAAAATGGGATTCTCCTTTCCCCCAGAGTGAGAGGAAATCATTGTTTGATGAAACAATTCAATTTATCTGTCGGGTAGAGGCGTTTTATTGGGAAGTCTGATGAGGAAACATGGCGTCCCTCGGGGGAGAAGTCAGTAAATGTGGACTATACAAAAAACAAATGATTAAAATTTGAAATTTCATTAAAGCTTCAGCCTAGTTTTACAATAACTGCAATTACCATAAGCAATTTTCACAGCTCTATAGATATAGATTTAGCATTGCCAGTAGCTCAACAGTGTATTTAGTGTGTGTGTGTGTGTGTGTGTGTGTGTGTGTGTGTTTTTTTTTTTCTCTCTCTCTCTCTCTCTCTCTCTCTCTCTCTCTCTCTCTCTCTCTCTCTCTCTCTCTCTCTCTCTCTCTCTCTCTGTCTGTCTGTGTGTGTGTTGGTCCTGAATGGTGCTGGAATGGAATTCACAAATTAGTGTCGTCTGATGGAAATGTGCTAATTGCTGTTGTTAAGCTGCTGCAATAATTAGGTTATGATGGCACACTGCTACACACACACGCACACACACACACACACACACACACGCACGCACAAACGTGCACACACACACACACACACACACACACACACACACACACACACACACACACACACACACACACATACATACACAACCGAGCAGCCCAAAGCCAACATCCTCTCTCCAGTATGGTTAAAATAGAAGGCTAGATTTAATTACTCATTTTACTATCCGTCTGTGAGTATAATTTTCCAGACATAGAGTCAAACACAGAGTGCAACAGTTGACAACAGTTTCTCCTGTGGGTTAGGGAGATGTGAGAGATGTTCTTTTTAATTACAGTAGACTGTAATATAGTAATGCTAAGTAAATGATTAGATTAGTTAGTTTGCCATTTGGCTGTGGAAATATGTGTGCAGCAGGATAACAGAGACAAAGCATCGAGGCAGGAGGACACAAGTTGGTGCAGTATGAGATGCTTTCTTTTTCCTGCTTGAGACTTTTCTTTTAGAGAAACCTTTGAGCCTATTTCCGTACAGGTAACCAGTCTACTAAGAACGCAGGAGCCCACTATGAATTAGACGAGATTTAAATATGTCTCTGCTGTCTCATCAGGCCTCGGCCACTCTGCCTACAGACCAACACGACTTTCCATAATGTACTGCGTAGCAAAAAACATGCTAAACAAGCTAAAAACAAGCAAAATAAAGTGCTCCATTTAATGATGATGATGTTGATGATCTGATGGTCCGAATGGGGAACATTTGGAACTTTCGAAAAGCAACAGTGCGAGGGTAGGATCTGGTTGTGCAGTAGAAGAGAGAGCACACCAGGATCTGAGGCTGTGGGAGTTGGTCCGGTGTTATTTGTGCCTACCCACCTGCTCCTGGACTTTACCTTGAAGCCTGCTGAGTTGAGTGCTGAATCTTTCTCTAATTTGCTTTCCTTCTTGCTTCCTCACTAAACTGGTCAGGAGGTTGGTTTAGATAACTGTGGTTGGTTTAAGAATTGATAATATTAAATGAAATTCCCATCACCAGTGTGCATACCAGGTGTGAAATGTATTCTGCTACAGAGTTGACTGCTCAACACTTAAAGTGAATACCTTTGGGAAAAAAATGTGAAAGCAGGTGAAACACATCTTAAACGTTATCTGGTGTTTGCACTAGTGGTTATTGTCTCTTTGACCTGATAATAGCATGTGCCTCATCATCAATATCCTTGCCTTAAACTTGTTTTGTTGTTTTGCTGCTGCTGTCATGGCATTTTCAATGCACAGACCTGCTTAGCAACATGCTGTTTAATGGCTCTGGACTTCAGCAGAGATTACTGGATTGCTAACCTCATCAAAGACATCAACAACCCACAGACTCTTTAACCTTGGAGACCTGACTCTCCTTTTCAGCATTTTTTGTGATGTGTGTGTGCGAGTGCATGCCTGCAGCCGAGCTCAGCGAGCTACTATACATTAATGTAAAATTAATCCTCTCTCCGTGTGCTCCTGTACGAGGGCTTTCTCCCGTCGCGACATAAACCTTCTCTTCACACACATATTCAGTGTTGCTCTTCCTTTAGCGCTCTCGTTCACTGTAGCTTTGGACTCCATGTTGAGCATAATGTTGTTATTGGCAACATGCATCGCAGGGCTATGATCTATAGGTCATTCCTTATTTACACTCCTTTCACAAATACCAGTGTTCAGTACATTCATGAACATAATTACAAAACTATATTTAGAATACCAGTTGTAAATTATGGCACAGTTCCTGCAATAATACTTCATGCATATACTGTAACAATGAACTAATATTGCAACATCTAATAGAAAGACAAATAATAAAATGTAACAGATATGGCCAAATGAAATTTGAATGTTATGAATTTTTCATATTAGTTATCATAATAAATCTCTCTTTAGGGTGCACGATTACATGCCTTTGTGTCCACTAAATCTGTATACCTCAATATTCTGTAGCAATCTGACCAGGAGCGAGCAAATACTACAGGGTCACATGATTTATTAAGATGACATCTTTCACTTGCTCAGTTGTTTATTAAATATGAATTGTTCATCTCATGGCAGTTGGACATTTTTTGCATGGATTACAAGGCTCAAATTATTTATGATGAATAAAACCCCATTTTTTATTTAAAACAACGGTGGTATAACACTGACAGTCTGTGCATTTCTCTCTTATCAGAACTGTTCTCTAAAAAATACCTTCTGAAAAAATAAATATATAACTGCATGGCATTTGAGTGTTTTGTTAACAGATTAAGTGTGAGTGATGGATACAGACTAATGGCGCAAGGTGTGCGAAGCAATGACAAAACACATCATTCTACTTAAATGCACATTTGTTGTTGACGGTTCAGTGACTCTTAGTCATTATATAATTGAATGGGTAGAAAGAGCCTCCAATGGCAGAATATACAAATACCTAAAATCTAAAAGTCTCAGCATATATTTATCTTTCTATTTATTAATAAATCTATTATACTAAATACAAGATTTTATATTATAAAACTAAATGTTTAAGGTGAAATATATCTTTTAGGTTAACGTCTAGGTAAAGTGAGGTGTTTACTCGAAGTGGGCGTTTGCGACTGCAGGATTTCATTGCAGTGTTCTGACACAGCCAACCTCTGTTTTAGCATTCAGGACACAGAGGAAGAGACAGAAAGGGGGAGAAAGAGAGAGACTACGTATTGGAGAGAGAAGAAGCAGGAGAGGAAGTAGAATGAGCCAAACAGGAACACAGAGGTTTTTGATTCTGAATAAGAGACAGAGAGTCTCTGATGCCAAAACTTTCACTGAACCAAGGATGCCTTCTTCACTGAGGCTTCAATGGCAGCTCTGTCATTTACTTGTATTCCTAAAATCTATTCACACAGCAGGTGCATTGAGAGAAAGACATTTTTATAGGTGACTTTTACAGGTGCTGAAGGCTTTTTTATTTGACCTGGTTATCATCTTTGCAAGCTAATTTGCATTTGTTGTTGTCCAGTCTGCACCATATTGTTTATTCTATATCTCAAATGTGATGTTTAAGTCACACTGATTGGCCAGATGATGGCACGATAAAAGTAACTTTATATTTTAACTGCTCACTCATAAGCTATATTATGTAGGATTGATTTTTTTCTTCAGATTTCCTGCCTCAAGACAAAATCACTGTACACTCTGTTTTTCATGATTTTCTCACCACTTACAATTTCATGCAAAATCCATTTTCATTGTTTTTCCCACCAAGTTATTTGAACTATCTTGAAAGTTTAGACATGACAAACTGCCTTGACAGCAATGTTGAAAATTCATATTGTTTGGCTGTGACACACAAACAAAAGGATCACAGACCACATTTGCTTCAGATCCAGAGTGTCTCCAACAGATCAGCCATGCTAAAGGGCCTTTTTCCTGCAAAATGACTCACTCTTCACAACACATTTCCTAATTTTACATTTTAGCTGCTCAGATTACACCTCTACAAGTTACACAGTGCTTCCACCTGTGACCAGGAATTATGGCCCATCCTTACATACACTTTACTGATGGCTAGCGGAGAATGAAATCAATGCAATCACGAGGAAGCAAATAATACACTGAGTAGTAAACATCAGTGGTCACAATACAACACTGACAGTGTTTAACTGTCTTATAACTAATAGTGTGACATTTTCTGGAAATATGGTTATACGCTTTCTAGCGTTGAGTTAGATGAGAAGATTGATCTGCCGACCAGTACCTCTAAACACAAATTAAGATGTTGTATCTTGTTTATTTAATCTGTACAAAAACTGAAAAAAGGTTTAAAAAGCAATTGTTAAAGATGTTTTCACTGTTTTCCTGTCAGATCATTTATCCTGTGGTAGTGAAAGGGCAAGACATTGTGTCTCTGTGTTGCTTTAATCTCACTTACATTGAACACATTTTCAGTTGGGCACTATGAATTACAGAAAATACTTTAGTACCCACAGTACCCCCAGAGACCTACTTCACTTTATTAATTGAAGTGCGTTGTACACTTATCTCAATCTACCAAAAATATGGCAAATGCGTACTGTAATGTGACACAAACATTAAACTATGGCACCCTTTCACCAAAAATATCATTTAAAAAAAAAAAAATAATTCACAAGCTGCTTCTTTCTCCTGGTGTTAAGTATTATGTTGTTTTTCCATTACTGTACTGTGGCATCAGAGAGGGTTGTATACACTGATTTAAAGAGTGTTGCAGTAGTTCGACCATTAGCATGTCTCTTATTGATTCCAGAGTCATCATGTTAATTAAATGGATCTGAGAGAGAGAGCCACAGTGTCTGCATTCACCCGGTGGTCTGCTATGTGCAGTAGCTTACCTACATTACACTGTCAGGTTTAGGCTTTAGGTCAGTGTGATCTACTTTCTTCAACAGTGCATAAGAGTCATTAAAATGGCTGTTGATTATAATGGTAAATCTAAATTGTCGGATAGACACATGAACAATAGGTATTTCATGGTTTGGTCTGCAGAATAGTCATATACTCATTTCAGTTTCTTTGCATGCAGCCCTGAAGAGCTCTGCAGTGGAGAGGTCAGTCCTGCGATCTGACCTCAATCAGCTCAGAATAAAGCTGTGATCAGACGTCTTGCCCCGCGCGCCCTGTTTCGCGATGCAACGTACCCCTGACTCTGAGCAGGCAGAAATTAATCTAAGAACACATCGTTCACTCCTTTGACATTACCACCACAGGGAGTCAATGCAGTGTTTCCTCTTCAATGGTTTTATAGTACCCTAGAATTGTATCCCCACCTCTGATAAGAAGATAGAAGATAAAAACACTTCATGGTAGTATTGTTCTGTGAAGACCCCACTGCAGAATCAATCCTCTGTATCCAGATTAACAGCACACAATTATCAGTAATAGCAGTTTTAAGCAATATTTGAGCTAAAAAAAAAGGGTTATGTATCTTTTTAACAGATACATAACAGTAAGCCCATGATAGACAGCTATCTGTTTTTAATTTTAACTTAACGTCTGAAGTGACTCAGGAGAGTTGAAGTGGGCCAGAGAAGTTACCAGACAGACCTAGCACATCATAAGCCCATTTATCTTCTCTCTGTCTCTGTTGACCCAGCTAGAACTGGGTCCCTCCTCACTGTATGACTCACAGTGTACTGAGAGCCAGTCCCACCTTCCTCTTTAAACAAAAACAACTCTGACTCACCAACTCACCCTTTATAGAAGAGATATCTCTCTCTGCACTAAACATGTTCAACCTATTGCATTCAAACTGTATGTGTTATATATTTAGTGTAATATCAGTGTTGCCTAAAATGAAAAAAATATGGTCTGTGTATGAAGTATAATTCATCTAAGAAAGTTAATCTTGTTGAATAATGCAGGTTTTGCACTTATCTTGTGAAATGTCTCAACATCTACTGGATGGATTGGTGCAGGTTTATGATTCCCAGATGATAAATCCCAATGACTTTTGTTATTCTATGACTTTTCCTCTCGTGCTTAAGTTCACATTTGTAGTTTTGAGTGAAATGTCTGAACAACTATTGGAAACTCCAAATATTTAGTTTGGACAATCATTTTCCCCTCAGGATGTATTTGAATAACTTTGGTGATCTCCTGACTTTTCACTTGCCATCATCTGATCAAGTTTTAAATTCATCAAGCTGAATGATGACTGAATACCTGCAACACTAAGGGCATCCCAACAGCCTCAGCTGTACTTTGTGTTTTTTAGTGCTAATTGACAAATATTAGCATGCTAACATGCTAAACTAAGATGTTGAACATGACAAACATAACTGCTAAAAAACAGCATTTTAACATTGCAAGGTACTCAGCCTAACAGCCTCATAGAGCCGCTAGCATCTACAGTATTTTAAACCATTTTCAGATTTACTATGCCAGCAGATCATCAGCACCACACACAATTTCAGATGCAAATTAAAGCTGCAAGCAACGTTGGACGGGCCCTCGCACTTTACATGTTACTGGCTGACGCCGCTCCATGTAGCCAAATGTTGTACCAAGTATAGGGGGAAAGGCAAACCATCACCAATGAAAAAGGAATCCAATCCAATCCACTTTATTTATATAGCACGATTTTAACAAACACGAGGTTTCCAAAGTGCTGCACAAAAGATAAAACAGAGTAAATAGATAACACAATAAAAACACAGAGGTACCCAATATGAAGATAAATGCAATAAAAATGAAAATTAAATTAAATAAATAGAATAAATAAAAACTAAAATGCACTGTCCGCACACAATTAAAATACGCAAGTATACACATAAGATCAACACTCTACCTGGTGTTAAAAGCCAAAGAAAAGAGGTGGGTTTTAAGAAGAGTTTTAAAATTAGACAGAGAGGAGGCCTGTCTAGGAACTCTCTGCTGAGTTCAATGATACCCCACACAAGAGTCTACAAGAAACGGTTCATTAGTTATGAAAGGGGGCGTGGTTAAAGCATTGGGGGCGTGGCAAACCATCATCAATGAAAAAGGAACTCTGCTGAGTTCAATGATACCTCATACAAGACTGTACCTTAAACGGTTCAAAAGTTATGACAGGGGGCGTGGTCTAAGTACTAGGGGGGTGGTTAGACTATAGGAGGCGGCTCAATATCACATGTATACAACACATTATAAGTTTCATGTAAATCGGATGATGTTTGTCATATAAGGCAGATATCCTGTTGCCAGCAGGGGGCGCTATGACCAAAAGTCAATATTGGACTGTAGATGTCTTCAGGCCTGGACCCTTGTCAATCACGAGAAATTTCAAGCAGATTGGACAATGTGCACTGGAGTTACAGCAACTTTCTCTTTCATCGCTAAACACTTAAAATGGCTGCCATGCCCACACAATTCAATGAAAAGGCTTGCTTTTAATAACTTTTCAACGTTGAGGTCTTGAGATGGCACAGACAGATTTTGAATCTTTTAAGGAGTTCATTAAAGTATAGCACCTCGACTTTTAGGCCTTATTTCCTGTTGCCAGCAGGTGGCACTCTGATAATGAGTCAATATTGGCCTGTAGATGTCCTCAGGGTTGGAGTCTTATGAATCATGAAAAGTTTTGGGCAGATTGGATAATGTACACTCGAGTTACACCCTAGACTATCTGTCCAATCTGAGTTCTCTCTCGCACAACTATTTTACAGCGGCTCCGTGCGGAGCTTAGCGCCGCCCATGATGATTGTGATTGGTTTAAAGAAAAACCAGAGCGTTTTTCTCCCATCCCGGAATGCTATGTGGACTAGCCAGACCCTCCTCTGCTCCGCAGTGTGTGGACGGTCTGGCAAAGCGAGACTAGACTGCAGGGGCTAAATTTTTTAAGTTTTGTAGGGGCCATTTTTGCACACCTATCTACGAAACCCTAAAAATATTAAATTTTTCACCAGGTCTGATGCATGTGCAAAGTTTTGTGAGTTTTTGAGAATGGGAAGGTCCCCAAAATTGCGATACATTGCCCAAAATAATAATTCCTTCAGTTTCGATAAGGCCCTAAAAATAGGTTTATTATTAGTAACATGCCACAAATATGAACCACTTGCAACCAGATTTGACTAAAGATGTTCATTTTGCATTGACGATTGTAATAAAAACATTGGCAGTTTATGCACTGTAATTTATTCTCGTCCAATGCAGATTGTCAGCTAAGATGTGACCAACTCGGCTCTCATTTAAATTACAGCGACTTCAGAGTGTCTGTTGGTAGTGAGGATGCTGTGACACTAGCTCATCTGTACGTCAAGGCTTATTTAGCCTGCTGAGAGTGAGAGCCCGCTGTTCGTATTAGATTCTGTCTCTGGCAAAGTGGAGATGATTAGATAAAGTGTGTGTGGCCGAATGGAGCACTTTTTCACTTTACAGTAGCAGTGCCTGTGAATGAATGGAGGGATGGGCTCCACTTTCTGACAATAACACAGAAATCTCTGTCCAGAGGATGTTTAATGCATCTGGGAACTGAGGCCTCAGTTACTGCTTTAATTAATCCATGGCAGTTTATACACTACACAGCAGTACACTACCAGTTTACCATTCTTACTTTTCTGCATAGTTTCTTACTTGACATACTGGCATTATGGACAGCAATTACTCGTAAATGCTGAGGCAGTGAGCGACTTAAAGACAAAGCAGTTGAATTAAAGGTAGCAGGTCGCCGAGAAGAAATACAATAAAATACAATTCAGTACAATAGCTCTTATTTTGAATCCCCTCCGTACTGTAGCGTCCCCTCTGCCTGCACTTCATTCTATCATAACACAATAACTGAGCTCTGACGTCTTAAAAAGGCATTGCAAGAGCATAGAGGTGCTTGAAGAGAAAATTGCAGCAGCTCACAGCGGCTGGAGTGAAATACCATTTTGTCTCACTCAAGATGGATTCCACAGCGAGATTTCAGAGGACCAGTACAGAATCAAAATGGAGAAGCCAGAAGAGAGGAGAGAAAAAAGGAAAAACGAGGCAGTATGTGTGGAGTGGACAGCTTTGGACGAGATGTCTCAATTTTGTTTTTGCTGCTGCTTGATAATACATATTTTCCAGGGTTTTCACCTTTTACCGATATAGTGTTATTTATTAGTAAGCTATTTCTATTTTTTTTTATTGCTTATGGTACTGATCACCGCCACATGCGATCAGTAACAAAAAAGTAATTAATTACAATATAAGGAGCATTAATAAGGAATACTGAAATACAAAGCTATACAAAAAAAGAAAACAAATGATCTGTCCCTCTGATGCTGTAGCTACAGATGTGTACAGAACCAGTGAAGAAAAAAGCAAAGGCGATGATCATAAACAGTAATGCTTTCTTTTTCTACATGTGGCCCCCTCAACCTCTGAGAAGATTTCCTCCCACCAATTGTCTTGTACACTGGCGTGCATGCATGGCTGCTGGCATCTGCGCACACACACATACATGTACACACTACACTGTCACACCCTCCCTCCTTCTCTCCCTCCCTCCCTTTCTTTATAGATTCCACTTGCTGGTTGCCCATCTAACAGCCCTGTATGTAAACCAGTGAAACCCCTTCAGGACATCAAATCCGTGGAATCTGCTGTCGGTTTTATCTAGGTCAACGCTTACAATAGCTGTGCAGTTTTTTCTTCTTCTCCCGCCTCTCTCTGTATTCCCCCTGTTTGCTTAACCCCACAAGGTTGATTTTTCTTTGCATGTATAAACATCAGAAATGCATATGAAATGTAAGCATATTATGCATGCTTTGCTTCTTTTATACATATTAGTCTCAAGTGGAATATTAAAAAATGTAGCGGTTTGATGTTAACATTAGTGTAAAATCTAATGTTTAAAGAAAATTACATTTAGGTTCTTTCTCATTAATACTTGTTGAGTTAATTGGTTTGGACTGTGCCGTTAACACTGCAACTTAACACAGCACTGCAGCATGAAATGTAGGAGAAATACTGCAATTATAACAGCTGTTTTCTCTCTGATCTATAGGGGATGGGGTTATGTGAACTAAAGGAGGTGGCATCTTATTTGTTAACCCGCACAGAAAAGAGAAAATTCTGCACCTGCTTGTCCATGCATTTTTCATTGGATCTTGAAATGTCTATTTGAGAGGCCATTTTGACTAAAAGCTTAATAATAAATATTCTAACAACACCATAAATAAGCAGAAATATGTGGAATTCAGAAACTTTGTTTGCTTTTTTTTTTTTTTTGTTTTTGTTCGACAGACTACTTCCTTTTTTTATCCTAAATCTAAAAAACACATTTAACATGTTAACTGTCTCTGTTTTAGAGAAAAATCACAAGAAAACAAGCTCCCCTTGTTCAACTTAAATGAATTACCCACTGTTAATCTGCTTTAGCTGCTGCAACACAGCCCCAGTTCCTTATACTTTTGGATAAATTGCTGATATGACTGCCTTCAGGCACGGGGTGCAATCAAAATCAAATATGCAGAAATAATTTCTGTCAAAAATGTAACCTGCATCAGTCACTCAAGACTATACCAGTGTTGGTGCCATCTTCTTAATTATTCTCATGCACACTCCACATAGTTAGATGTACAGGTATATTGTAAGACCTTCATAGCAAAACATTTTCTGCCATTCATTCTTGCACAGTATAAAACACAACTTCCACAGACATTAATTGCCAGAGCTTGATAATCCATCACAGTGAACACAACGTCTTGATTTGTTTTTGTTTAAGTTTCCCTGTTAATCGTAATGTCATAATTCCACATTTATTATTATTATATTAATATGCACATTACGATACGCCTTGCTTACTGTCAATCAATTCACACAAGCAGGAAGAAATAGAAACCTCCTTCAGGAAATAATCCCACATGAAACATGTCACCTTATAAACTATTGTCACATCCAAGTCTTCCCCTTTTTTATCTTTTATTAGGTTATTTAATGCTTTCAAACATATTTGTCATGTGAAATGATAACGAATAAGTAAATAGTTTTGTTCTGTATTTTTTTCCAACTCCCCATTTTGTATTAGAAGTTAGAGATGCAAAGGTGACGTAGGCTTTTTTTTTAAATGTGTTAAACTGTAACCCGCACAGCAGTATTTTCTGTGTATGTTTTTCATCTGGACCCTATTAATATTAGCTGTAGCTGTTACAGGGCTGTTTCTCCTCGGGCCTGAAAGGCTCCCTAAGCTGCCTCTGTCTTAGCATGCCCACCACTGTGCGGTGAAGACAATCTCCTGTAAATTGCTTTTTCGATCAGTTTTGACATCAATCTGCTCCCATGGGAATGTGGGCATTCATGTGATGGCAGAGAGGAAGGTTTCTTTCCTTATGGATGTTGACAACCCCACTCATCCTGGTTTGATCTGCAGAATTAACATAACATTACCCTACATACTGAACTGGCTGTGACAGCCAAGGAGGGATTGTCTCTCTATACCAGACATTGGCGCCAGTGAGGTTACTACAACGGCAGAAGTCATAGACCAGACAATAAAATATGTTAAAGGTCAAAGATTTCATATGCAGATCTGATTTTATGAATACAGTTTCTGCGTTTCTTAAATTTATGGATACATTTTGTGTTCTGTCATCTAGGTGATTTTACCACAATCAGGTGTTGTGTGCTGTGAGATTCATACTTCTACAGATTTGCCGTGCACTCTACAAACACCCTTTGGAGAAAGAAATCCTGTTGTGGCGGAGTGAATAAATTCTTTATACTGTAAAAGATGTTTTGATCCTACATAACAACCACACGACTGCTGCCTTTCATGTGTTTCCACTCCACTCTTTTTTTTTTTAATCTCTTCCAGGACAAAGATATCTCATCACATCCACAGGAGCCTTGTATATTCTGGACGTCCTGCCTGAGGATGGGTTGAATAACTATCGCTGCACCACACGCCACCGCTACACCGGTGAGACTCGTCAGAGCAACAGCGCGCGTCTCATTGTGTCAGGTCGGTATTGCATTCAAACTGGAATCAATTTAATTGCAAAGATCATACATGCAGGACAAATATACATGTATATATTTTATTGGATATTTCCTGTAGATAATGCCGAAGATTAACCTTACATAAATGTACACTTTCAAGTTGGATTTGGCATTATAAAATTGCAGACATCAAAAATTATTTCCACTGTAAAAATGTTTTCCCATATGAATTATGGGTCCTCTGCAGACATTTTGATTTATTTGCAGGACTGTAACGCAAGACCAGTGAATGGGTACGTTCAGGGCTAGAATAGAGTTTATAGTCCAATCCTGTCATGCAGGCCGATTTACTCTAAGGTCAACAATGAATTACTGTATGCAGCCCTACTTCAGGCCAGTCAGTAACAAGTCAACAACCATTGAAATGCAGGCTGTACTGTGATGTAGGTTCAGCTATATATTGTAGCATAGTTTGATAAATGAGGGCCATTTAAAATGTTTTGCATTTAGCATGTAGATGGAGGAGAAAAGCCACATCTCTGTTTTGTTTGTCGGGGGCAATTTTAGCAACACACCGTTTCTCTCTCCTTTCCTTCACATAACAAAATATACAGTATATAGAACTGGATCTTGACCCCAAGAATCAATATTGGATTACACTTGCAAGCACCTGGCAACGCTCACCACTAATTAACACTAAATTCTCTGCTCCTTCCAGATCCCACCAATGCTGAGCCAGGCATCTTGGATGGCTTTGACCACCGAGAGGTGATGATTAATCATCGGGTGGAGCTGCCCTGTAAGGCTTCAGGCTACCCAACGCCCAAATACCGCTGGCTGAAGGACAATAGCCCTTTGGAGCCTGACAGTCGCTTCCGCCAGACCATCACAGGGTTGCTGATAGAAAGCACACAGCCCAGTGACTCTGGGACGTACGTGTGTGAAGTGTGGAACAGTTATGGCAACACTGAGGTCATGGGGCGCCTTTATGTCAAACGTAAGTATTTTTGTTTAAAAGGAGGGGATTTTACCTGTTTAAACTACAGCTGAAATAATTAATTGAATAATTGATAAGTTGATCAACAAACGATTTTTAATCATTTAAGTTGTTTATCAAGCAAAGATGGAAGACATTTACTGATTTGCTTCTTCTCTCTCTTTATATAATTCGAAAATACTTGAGTTTTGGACTGTTGGGTAGACAAAACAAGCATTTTGGGGACTTGTGATGGGCATTTGTCAATATGTTTTAGACTAAATTGTTAATCAATTCAAATTTATCCAAAACGAATGTGTTAAATTGTTGTTGGTTACAACCTTGTCCTCTGAAATCTTATGTAGTCATGCTGCTCAAATCTAACCTGACCTTTCTCCACTATCTGCCCTACTGTCTTCCTATCAATCTTACTGTCATTAAACACAAATGAATCTTTGAATGCTCCTTTAAAGAGGCAAAATGTCTCTTATTTTTTGTGTGCTTAGAGCCCTTGAAGGCAGTGGTGAGCCCTCGGAAGGTGAAAGGCAGTGTGGGTAGCAAGGTGTCTCTGTCTTGTAGCGTGAGCGGTTCAGACGAGTATGAGCTTTCTTGGTACCGCAACGGAGAGATCATCTACCCTGGCAACAATGTTCGTTTCACTGGGCTCAACCGGGAGAACCTCATCATGGAGGGGATGTCGAAGAGCGACGGTGGAGCCTACCAGTGCTTCGCCAGGAAGGGCAAGATGTCTGCACAGGACTTTGTGCAAGTCATCCTTGAAGGTAAATTGTGTGCATGTGGTTTGTAGGGTGGACCATTCACAAAAATGCTGACCAAAAGCCACACTGTAGCAGCTGTCTTATGCATAATCAGTGAGATACTAGAAGCAGATTTAGACGTTGGAGATCAATATAGGGTTTATGTGTTAATGGCATCCTGCTGTGACTCTCTGCTATAGGCCCCCATTAGAAGGATCATCCCAGACTTCACAAATGCATACAAAAATATACATGCACACACACTCCTGAATCCAATAGCTTACCTTGGCAGCGTTGCTCAGGCAACTGTCTCCTGTGGCCAGGGAGCTGCAAAAAGAAGATATTGATAATCTATAATCATGTGGAACAGATCTAGATTATCAGAGAGCAGCAGCAGGCAGACATAGACATTTCAAAAGCCAACCACTCTCAGTGTCTGGAAGAAAAGCTCCTGGATCACTGTTCATAATGAACGAAAGGTGTAGTTTTGACAAAAAGTCATGACTTTTCCTTTTCCTGTGTTGCATTATAATTATATATATATATATATATATATATATATATATACATATATATATATATATATATATATATATATATATATATATATATATATATATATATATATATATATTTTGACACAAAAAGGGTTGAAAAAGATTGACCCCTGACAGCAAATAACACATCTGTTCACACATCCCTAACTGCCAAAGTCAGATTAACTGTCTTTAACTGATCTTGTAGCTAAACATTTCACTCTGTACAAA
Organism: Perca fluviatilis; assembly: GCF_010015445.1. Lineage (NCBI taxonomy): Eukaryota > Metazoa > Chordata > Actinopteri > Perciformes > Percidae > Perca > Perca fluviatilis. Next base: position 23,615,657 of record NC_053113.1, on the reverse strand, counting down.
GTGAACTACCATACATACAGATACTGTTGGCATTTGGATACTAGGCCCTGGTTGGTCGATGGTAAGCCAGGTGTACGGCAGGATAAGTATAATAGAAAAGCACCACTATAACTGGCTAACTTTAAAACTTAAAGTAAACTGTAGGGTGCCTGGTTAGCTCAGTTGGTAGAGAGGGGCTGCATATATATAGAGAGAGGTTTACTCCTCAATGCAGGGGACTTGGGTTCGACTCCTACCTGTGACCTTTTGCTGCATGGCATTCTCCCCCTCTCTCCCCTTTCATTTCTTCAGCTGTCCTGCCAATAAAGGCCTAAAAATGCCCCAAAAAAGTAAACTGTAAATCAATGTTTTTCTAATACCTTAACAACCCTTTTATTCACCATTGTATTCCTGTCCCCAATCCTGTTCCACCTTGTCCCCCACCGCAGATGGTACTCCAAAGATCCTGTCTTCCTTCAGTGAGAAGGTGGTGAACCCAAATGAGCCTGTCTTCCTGGTCTGCAATGTCAAGGGCACGCCGCCTCCCAGGTGCACCTGGTCACTGGACGAAGACCCCGTCATCAAAGACAGCCACCACCACCTGGGCCACTACGAGACCCACGAGGGCCACGTCGTCAGCCAGCTCAACGTCACACACACCCAGGTGCAGGACGGCGGGGTGTACCGGTGCACGTGCAGCAACTCGGCCGGGGTTGTGTACCACCAGGCTCGAATAAACGTAAGAGGTGCTTGTCAAATCAGCTCCTCCAAGAACAACAATACACATACCTGTCTGTCTCTGTATGTCTGTCTGTGTCTCTCTGTCCAGCTGGCTGTCTTATATTTGCAGTACATGAGCGCTGGTTGTTGTTTTTTCGTCGAAAATGTGGATTTATTAGGATTTGTTTTGGTTCTTTGCTTGTGATGATTTGATTCTTTTTTCCCACTTAGTTTTTCTTAGCTATTTTTTATAGTCATTTTTAGTGCTAGTATTAAATATTTAATCACAATTACATTTCCTTTTAAGGTGTTCTTCACTGATTGGTTTTGGCTCCATTTTTTGTGTTCTTTTTTTGCATTATTTCCTTTTTCTCTACCGCTTGTATAATATTTATTATTGTTGCCTCGTCTCTTTCTCTCCAAATTGTTACTGTGCTCTTCCAACATGCCTGTATTTTAGGTCAAATGAATTATCCTGGTTTGCTGCACATAAGCGTATCTGGATATTGGGTTCCAAAATGGGCTGGTTTGTAAATAGCCGGAAGAAAAATGTTTATTATTTCTTCTGTTTGCATGAATAGATTTATCTGTGGTTTGCTTGTGTGTGTGAGTGAGTGAGTGTTCATGTGTGTCTGTGTCTGCGTGTGTTTATTACTCAAGCAGCCAATTCAACTCTTCACGATTAGATGTTAAAGCGATTACTCTGTTTCCATCTTATGAGACACAGAATGTATTACTGTTATGTGGGTGAGCAGCAAGAGCAGAGTTATAAGTATCAGTAGTGCAGTGTTATCTAAATGCTCTGTTTTCCTTCGGATGATTAGCACTTTAATCTGACCGTCCTTTCACTGCATTTATTTACAAAAACACCAAAAATAAAGCCCTAGTTATTTGTTGTCACTATCCACTGAATGTATTTAAAGAGGATCCTTTCTCATTCTCTGTCCCTCCTTAGGCCGCGCCAGCATTCGTCCAATGAAAAACATCACAGCGATTGCTGGACGGGATGCGTTCGTTCACTGCCGTGTGATTGGCTACCCTTACTACTCCATAAAGTGGTACAAAAACTCGGCACTGCTACCGTTCAACCACCGACAGCGAGCATTTGAGAACAACGGCACACTGAAGCTGACCAACGTGCAGCAGGTGGACGCTGGCGAGTATAACTGCAAGGTGATGGTCCAACCCAACAAGATGGACTCCCAGAGTGTCCATGTTCTTGTGAGAGGTTAGTGCCATTGAGTTGTGTAGACAAAGTAAATTGAGCTTAATATGCTGCACAATCAGTTTTTTTTTTCCCATGCATTTTGGGCATTAAGTATTTAAAAGCTTGCAGGAAATGTCAAGATACCATGCAGCTGGTCAAGAAACTTATTTTGATATTAATGTTCTGTTGGTAATTGTAATATACTGCAAAAGATGAATATGTAAAAACTCAAAAGCTTAATTTTGTTCTTAAAACTTAACATGTTCCTTAATTCTGTGCAAGGATGCAATTTAGTTTTTACAGCTTGAGACAGACAGATATATGCTAAATATAGAGCTGATTTAATATAACTCATCAATCAAACCAGTAACTATAATGTTTTATTTGATGAACAATGCAGTGCTGTGGTTGTTACGCAAAACATCATCTACTGTGTTTGTCAGCACGTGTTTTTTTTTGTTCAAGGAATAGGTCAACATTTTGTGAGATGTGCTCATTTGCGTTCTTGCTGAGAGTTATATTAGAAAGTCAATACCACTCTCATAACTTCCTGTGAAGTATAGGGTTATATATAGTAGCCTCTTAGCTTAGCATAGAGACTGGAAAAAGGGTGAAATAGCCTGGTAAAAGGTAACAAACTCTGCCTACCAGCACATCTAAAGCTCAATGAATGTTTTATTTATTTTCATTTGTTTAATTGATAGAAAATTCTGTAAAGTAGGGACGCCTGGGTAGCTCACCTGTTTGAGCATGCACCCCATGTATAGAGGCTCAGTCCTTGCTGCAGCAACCGCAGGTTCGAAAACCTGTCAGTAGACGGATAAATAAAAAAGGCCCACTCACACAGAAAGGCAGACAGCTATATCATAGATCTCACCAGACTTCTACATTTATTCCATCAGTATATCAGGGTACCTAATGAATACTGTATCTGTGCCACTGATATTACAGAGCTGAGTGACTGATCCCCACTGAGATCTTACAAATGTAATAGGTGATACGAAAACGGGCTTCCCCATTATGCCCAATTTCCTTCACTCTGTACAGTATGCTAGGTTGTTGTCACTATATTACACTTACCAATGGAGCAAGGTAAAGAGGGAGAGAGTGAGTGAGAACTAAAGAGAGAGCGATGATATAAAGCAACGCTTCCCAGTGGTGCTATAGTGAGCGAGTGCATTTGTTAATTTACTCTGCTCATGCTTAAAATGCGGAAGTGTCTTTGGGGATCCCTGGAGTCCATTATCTCCACTTTGTTGTGAATTAAATAAGGTGCTAAAGTGCTGCTTATTTCAGTGTTATTTGAACTCACTGGACACTCAAACACAGATGACTTGTGTGATGGCTGGAGATTTCCCAGAGAATAGAGTGCAGGCAATTTGAATAGATCTTATTGTATAACTGTGTCATTATATTATGCAGCCAGATTGACTCTGATCACTTGTTATTTTTCCCCCTGAATATGCACTAGTACTGCAATCAGGGTTTTTAGATGGGTGGATAAAAAAGAAAATATGAGATTGATGTAGTAGCCAGGCTGGAAGAAAGGTATGAGTATGTAGGCTAGTAGATCAATAGATGATTATTAATAGACAAAGAGAAAAACTTCAGGTTCACTTCAATTTCTTTTTCCAAGCAACCTGAATGAGTCACCTTTTTTTGTTCTGTTCATGTGTGCTCTTATAGCTTCTTGTGCTGAAAGGACCAAATGTTCCAGTCTGAGATTGACGGGGAATTATTGCAGAATGCTTGCTATTCAGGTCTTTAATGTTCCTTCAGTGACCTCTTTATAGGATGAGGAAGATAGTTATAAGATTGTAGGATTACTCTGAGTAAAAGGACACAATACCTGCCACAGAATCCAGGGAATGAAGATGGTCTTTGAAACTCACGGCTGAAATCACATTTAATCTTTGTGTCTCTTTCCTCCTCTATCAGTCCCTCCCTACATTCAACCCTTTGAGTTCCAGCGTTTCACCATTGGCCAGCGTGTCTTCATCCCCTGCGTGGTCATGTCAGGCGACCGCCCGTTAGACATCACCTGGCAAAAAGATGGACGGCCAATCCCCATCAGCCTGGGTGTGACTGTGGACAACATCGACTTCACCAGCTCACTGCGAATCTCCAACCTGACGCCCGACCACAACGGCAACTACACCTGCATCGCCCGCAACGAGGCTGCTGCAGTGGAGCACCAGAGTCAGCTCATTGTTCGAGGTGAGAAAACACAAAGGAACATATTATATATCTAATGGCACCTAGTGGACTACTATAATCTGTAGTATGTGTGCAGGTTTTCATTTTAAGCAATCCCTGCAGTGCCAAACATCACTTATTAGAGCCTTCTGTCTGGCTGAAGGTAAAATCGACTGGTGTAGTGTTTGACTGGCATGAAAACCTGCATACCTCAGCTACAAGCATAATAAAGACACCAAAAAAAAGTAATGAATCAATGTCAACTGTTACTTTATGTGTATGTACAGTTCCTCCTCAGTTTGTGGTTCAGCCTGAGGATCAAGATGGGATCTATGGGAAAACTGTGACTCTGAACTGCTCAGCTGAAGGCTACCCACCACCCACCATCGTATGGGAACACTCCAAAGGTACATTAAACACAGCATGAATTATCATTTGGAATTAAAAGCAAATTTCACTCTCAAATTTAAACTCATAGAATAAGAAAGCAGACTTTGGTATCCTGAGTCACCAGGATGCTCTGCAATCGCTCCAATATATTGGCTCATAATAATACAAAGTGCTTGTAAAACAATCAAACGCGTGCGCTGAAGCACGGAAGGGAAGGGGGGGATGAGCTAGTCTCGTTTTTCTCGTTTGAAAATACTTTGAACGTCAATAAGAATAACGTCACCCAACATCGCTTAGAGCACCTTTAACATATGACGATCATTATTGCCAACTACAGTGCAGCTTTGTGTGCAGCTAGCAGGGCCACACCTTGGTCTCAGGTTGTGTTCCTTAAATGTGAGCTGAAAGTGGGTGCTGTAGTAGTGCTTTTGAAGGAGAGTGGATTCCATTTGCTTCATCCACAGCCAGAGCATCGGTGTGTGTGAATGCATAGACATACAAGCACACACACAGCCAATCTGCTCTGTAAACCGGGGGTTGGGGGCTTGCAGGGTTTCACCTGCACAATTAGAGAATCATCAGAGAGAGAGAGAGAGAGAGAGAGAGAGAGCGAGAGAAACAGGCAAAAACAGACAGACAGATATTCAGATAGAGTGTTAGCAGACAGACATGCAGGCAGGGAGGCAGCAGGTGAGTTTAGCCACTAGAGCAGGGCAGATGAAAAGGGGCCCCATGTGTTTGCTCCCTCATCCATATAACAAGGGATGAAAGGTTCCCCAACAGAAGGACAACAACCAATGAGGAGTGATGCGTGAGTGTGTGTAAGTGTTTTTGAGTGTGTGTGTGTGTGTGTGTGTGTGTGTGTGTGTGTGTGTACTAGGCCCCATGATCAAAGGAATGAAAGAATCAGATGTGTTTTTCACCCTTTGATTGGATTTGTGTGTGCGGGTGTTCATGTGTGTGTGAGAGACAAGCAAGCCTCATGCCTGATTAGTAATGTCTGACCATTACTGATCAGTACAGAGAGATTAAGCTGAACAGTGTGTGTGTGTGTGTGTGTGTGTGTGTGTGTGTGTGTGTGTGTGTGTGTGTGTGTGTGTGTGTGTGTGTGTGTGTGTGTGTGTGTGTGTGTGTGTGTGTGTGTGTATGTCTACCCAATCATAGTTTACCTATCCAGCAGGAAGTGTCCCATGGTTCAGTTGGCCCGGCCGCAAGTTGGTTTTGTGTTTTGTTCGAGCCTTTGTCACATATTTTTACCACCGTTTTTCGCATCTTTCTTGGTGCTCTGTAATATAAGTTGCACAGGATGTCAATCAGACCAAAGAAGCAATGAATATGTATCCAGGGTAGGTGGCTTGGTATAAGCTATATTCTAATTTGTTGTAAGCCAGAGTGCAGTTTGTCCAGAGAATGGCTGTCTTCTTCTGCAACAGAAGTTGAAGACAGGAGTCTCCCTGGGAGATATGGAACAGTAAGTAAAGGTCAAGTGCTATTAGCATGACTAGCACCATTTGGATATGCAAATATAATAATAATTCAAGGAAGAATTCTCTCTCTCTCTCTCTGTCTCTGTCTCTATCTTTCTCTCGCTCTCTGTCTCTTTCTTTCTCTCTCTCTCTCTCTCTCTCTCTCTCTCTCTCTCTCTCTCTCTCTCTCTCTCTCTCTGTCAGAGCCAGGAGAGCAGAAACAAAGTCACCACTTGACCCCTTTGCTAGCCACAGCCACTTGACTGCATTTTAATTAAATAGCAAAAACCCACTGCTCACTAAATAGCCTAATCTCTACACGCTAACTTTAACACAAGCTAATGCAATGTCTGGCTCAGTTCACACATGTGTTTAATACTACATGAGCAAGGTGGAATACAGCGCTTTCATCACTATAAGAGCAGACCGCGCTAAAGACGTTAGCTTTATTATTTATTGTCAGTGACATTTCCTACGGATTTAAGGCCACCATTGCAGAATGAGATACTGTATTGTTTGACAATAGAACAAGAATGATTATATCATTTTCTATTTAAAAGATAGGTATTAATTACGTGCAGGCAGCAGGCCAGAATATGTCAGAGATGCCAAGTCCAATTTTTTCAACGATGCTTCAGTGATATATATATATATATATATATATATATATATATATATATATATATATATATATATATATATATATATATATAAGTGTATTTGTGTCAAAGTGGACTTTTAAGAATTGAGAAAAGACAGGTGCACAGCATTACTCGTCTTGTTCTGAAACCAGACAAATCCATTCCTTTAGGATTAGTCTGTCCTCGACCAAGGCCATTTCTTCTGGATCTAGTATTCAACAAACATAAATGCAAAGAATAAACCCAGAGAGTTGACACACACAGGATTAAAATATCAGAGAAAAATCCACATCTAGCTACAGTTAACATCTTTGAATCTCACTGGCTCGTCTCAGTGTTGAAGGCCAGCAGCAATGCAAGGCCTCTCTGCTTTGCTCTCCTTCTGCCTGTTGTTCTTCTGCATCAATCTGCTGTCTTGTTAAACATGAGCATTATGTCTGTTCTGATTGCATCACACCAGCAGCTCGGCCTGCTTCACTGTGCTTAGCAGCTGTTTGGTGGTTTAAGGATTTAGGCCTGGTGTTAAAAAACATGTTTACAATCCTCCTTAAATCTGACAGGCTTTGTCATCAAATCTGTAAACACAGATGAATGGTCAAATGAATGCACGCACACAAACACACACAACACACACACACACACACACACACACACACACACACACACACACACACACACACACACACACATACACACACTGGAGGTCAACTCACTGATAAGCACTGTATCAGCATTATACATATTTTTCTCTACTGAAAAGTACAGATCATCATATAGGCATATGTGTACATTTAAACATACTGTATGGACTATATAAAGAGTTGGACATTATGTTTAAATGTTTATTTTCTCATTATTTACAGTGTCTCTTTCTCTTTCCTTTGTCTTTTCTTTTCCTACCAGGTGCGGGCGTCCCCCAGTTTCAGCCTATCGCACTGAACAGCGGCTCTCGTGTGCAGCTGCTGAGCAACGGTTCGCTGCTAATCAAACACGTGCTGGAGGACGACAGCGGCTTCTACCTGTGTAAGGTCAGCAACGACGTGGGAGCTGATGTCAGCAAGTCCATGTACCTCACTGTCAAAAGTAAGAGCCTGCGTCTGATGCACGATCAATAACAGCTGATGGGCAGTAATCATTGTGTATTTTAATGTCTGGGCTGCTGCAGCCACAAGCAGCCGTTAAAAAGGATTCCCAGCTGCAGGATTTTACAGATCGCTATACTCCTCGTAAAGTTGATTGGCCAGACATTAACTTTGTAAAAGAATGGAAGGAAATAAGATTCACATCAGCAAATTCAATAGACAAGCTGTGCTAATGAACAAAGTGAGTCTGAGATTTACAGATGATGAGCTTCAGCTAAATAAAAAACACTTCATAAGTTAAGCAAAGCATTAAAGGGGTCATGATTCCGACCAAAGCTTTAGTACGTCTGTTGAAATAGTGGAGGCTATACTCGTGTCCATGCTCATAGTAAAAGGACCAGGAGTTATTGAGCATTTTTCTGCGCGAACCTAACTGTATGCACACAGCTTATTCTCCTGTTTCCTCCTGAGTATATGTAAGCATGTTACCGTTTTTTTTTGTTACTGTCAGTCGTCGGCATGTTAATATCCCCGACCACAGGGTCCTGCCTCCAGAGGGCATTAGCATGTAGCTCCCTATAGCGCTAGGACTGGCTCCTCATGGTGCTCAGATTTGAGTCGGGCTTATTTTTCCCTGTGCTACTGTTTTCAAACTGGGCAGCCCTCTCTCTGATCTATGTCTCCCTCTCTCTATCTCTTCCTCTTTCTGTGTCCTCATCAGCCCAGTCTGATACATAAAACACAAATGTGTAAAACGTGTACATATACTGTACAAGAACCTGACTTACATTTACAAGGAACACACATTAAACTTGCCATTTTAAGTGATGAGATGAAAGTTGTAACTGACCCTGACTTCTGACCTCTCTGTAAAATAGGAAGCCGACACAATCATTTTTGTTGAACTCTCCTTCTGGATAAATCAGCACTTGTTATCATTAATATCAGCTGGCATGCCATGGATATTCATGTGTCACTGTAATTAAGCTTCACAGTGTACAAGGTTGGGAGCTGCCACTGTGTGAACCTGTCAATGCTACAGCAGCAGGCTCAGAGAAGAACACCTTCTCTGTGTTTTCATAGATCAGTTTGCTGACTGTAGCACCCAGTTGCTATGCAGTTGACCTATGGCTGTACTAACGTTTTTTTCTTTCATTTTCTACCAAGCAGAGAACAAACACTGTGGCTGCATCTACATTAGACTCAACTCCCAGTAGCATATCTAAGTCTGAACACTAAACACTGATTTTTAAGAAATGTTTTATTTTATTTTAACTCAACTTAAGTAAGCTATAAGCACACAATGTCTTGTGTCATACATATTGTGTTTTAGCTCATATAAAATAACTGCATTTGTTCATGATATGCTTGTACTGTATCTACTGGGCCAGTATGAGTCCTTCAGAGTCAAAAAGACAACTCACCATAAACAAGTTAGAGTAAGATGATATCAGGAATCCAATCAACAGTGTTGTTGCACTCAAGTACAGCACATATCTTCTCCTTTTCTCGCTGACCTTTTTGTTTTTGGTCCAGTAGGTTTTTTGGTCACTTAGTGATGTGATCTGGCTGTGACAGTCCCCTGAGTGTGAGTTTTGGAGGACATGGACTCCAAAATACCTATAAAGAGCAGTGGTTTATGCATATATAGATTTGTTGGTGTACATCTTGTAGTGATGTGGGAAATGGGGGGCGTGTGAGAAGTAAACTGAGATTACATGTGTAGTTTCAGTTTCATTGCTCTTTATAGAAGGTAGTATCATCTAACAGTAAAGGAGAGAGAGAGAGTGTGTGTGTGTGTGTGTGTGTGTGTGTGTGTGTGTGTGTGTTTGTGTGTGTGTGTGTGTGTGTGTGTGTGTGTGTGTGTGTGTGTGTGTGTGTGTGTGTGTGTGTGTGAGAGAGATGGGGTTTGACCCACTGAACGCACTCTGCTGTCGCTCTAGGCTTTAGTTTCATGCTGTTCTGGGCTCTATCAATGGGAATTTTTACAGCTTTAGTGCTAAATAATGTAGGCATACTTCTCATAACTAGTAGTTTCATTAACATGAACCGTAATGCTAACGTTATTTACAGCTTTTATTATTTATATCAAAGACATGCTCATGCTTTTTTTTCAAGTCATTTCATGAAAATTAATTGAGTTGTAAGTTTTAATTGAAAAATACTTTTTTTCTTACCACAAGTTGAACATGGTTATGTACATAGTAAGTGGAGTATGATATTAACCCAAAAACTATAGTTCCTTGCTTGTCAGTTACTGTAATTAGTCTCTTATTCTTACTACTGACAGAAAAATACAGAAATTCTTATATAACTTTTCTTTTTGCTATTGAACAATTCTGACACACCTGCACAGAGCCTCTTCTTCTAACCTTACGAATGCCTTCAGGAAATATGCAATCGTACAATTACATTACAAGTACTATTGCCAAGAACTTGTAATGTTCTTATTCAGAACTGTTATCTCAATACATTTGGCCCTACATGCACAATTAAAACACATTTATTTTACCGAGACTTTGTCCCATATAACGCCCGCTGAATATCATTTTTAACTATTTGCAAACATGCAGCATTCCTTTTTGCAGTTATCCCTGAGTTAATACACTTTTCCCGCAGCCACGCTATTAATTGGAAAATACCACAAATTACCATATACCAAACACCAAAATGTGTTAGTAAATCTGCTGCAGGTTTAGTAATATTTTGCCACAGTAATCACAAAATCTAACTTTAGTGCTTGAGTATCTGGTTGAATGTTATGCCAATAACAATGCCATCATGACATCCCCAGAATATGACATCATCAGTAACAATAAATATGGATTAAACACATGTGGGTACAATTCTCTTATTACACTCTGACCATTTACATTTCTCTTGCAGTGTCATTTAAAACCTTCAAGTCATTTATGATTCAGTTAGCATTGACGTGTCATCTTCACAGCTCGAATAATTCACATTACAGGAAACAGCTGTAAGTTCATTGGGCCTATGATAAAACTCTGTGCTGTCATCCTCCGCTGCCATTGGCTGCTCAGTCATTACATGCTGGCTCAGCCACATGCTTGTCACTCATCAACAGATCACATTTCATGCCCTTTAAACCCCAAACTGTACTCGTTCACTCAAGATGCTTTCTGTAAAAGTGTACTTACTCGCATGACTGGTTTAAAAAAGGGGGACCATTACTGCGCTCCAACACCATCATGTCCATTTCTCTATGTTTGTAAGTGTGTTTGTGTGCACATTTCTTTTTATTTTTAAGCATACAGTAGGATTTTTATCGTACAAACTTTAGGCGTATTTTACTTTTGGATGTGTGTTTGCAATCACATCAGTTTTTATTTATGTATCCATTCATGGTGCATTGTTTTCAGTCAGCTTGCATGCACCGTGTGTGATTTTGTGTGTGTGTGTGTGTGTGTGTGTGTGTGTGTGTGTGTGTGTGTGTGTGTGTGTGTGTGTGTGTGTGTGTGTGTGTGTGTGTGTGTGTGTGTGTGAGCGCGCGTGCGTGTGTGTTTGTGAGTGCGTGTGCGTGTGCGTGTGTGTGTGCGTGTTATGAGTCGCTGGAACTCTTGAGTGCATTTCAGCCTCATTTAAATCCGTCAATACTTCAATTAAAAGCCGACGAAGTGGCTCAAGGGAAGAGCAGTCCGCATGCTACTTTTGTGCATGCACTCTCTGGCTGTCTTTGTTTCTTACATTTCCAGCAATGAAAGAAAGATTAAAAAGATAAATAACACAGTATTCGTTTCATTTTATACCCTTGTTCATTTGCTGGCAGCTGTGTGTGTCCTCCAAGTGTCTAAATCCCCCACTGCCAACAACAAAGCCTACATTTATTTACCATTTACAGTTTGTTTTTTTTAGCTTCATTGAATCTGACTCTTGACATGACAAAATAGTCTTAATCTCAGATGAATATTAGAGTAATACATTTAAATACATCAACCTGTGCTGCTCCTCCGTGTCTCTGTGCATGTTTTGCTGTAAGTCCTCTTTCTAAATCATTCACAATGTCAACATAGTGAATCCTGTAAAGTGACAAAATTGTTCTGCTTGTTCGTATAAGCTTGTTCGTATAAGGGTTGTGTATTTATCCTCTCTAAAAACAAAAAACAAAAGAGCAAATGTGTGTGGAATGGATTAAGCAGTAGGTGTAATGACTATTAATGTAATCAACGTTAGCTTAATTATCTAGCTAGCTACAACTGATCAAATCTGGCAGCGTGTTACTGTAACCGGCAGATTTGATGTTCGCTGGCTGTAAATGAGGAGCTGCTTTTGTCTCTTGGCTCTGTTATGGGCTGTCAAGAAAAAATAACTTGACCGGCATATCAACACATTTAGAAATTCTGCTTGAAATATGTTACATAAAAATAATTCTTTGAACTCTAATTCCATCTGCAAATGCTTAAAGTGATGGTTCGGAGTAATTCACCCTAGGGTCCTTTGCACCATGACCTCGAGCCAAACACCCCCCCCCCAGAAGCGTTTTTCACCTGGGTCGAACATTGGGAGAGTTAGCTAGAGTAGCGTTATCAGCTGAATAGCTTAGCGCAGGGGCTAATGGACCCACGTTTGTATCTTGTAAGTTACCCCACTAATAATGCCCGAAATGATACCAAACGTCTACAGTAGTACAAACAGGTTATGTACTCATAAAACGATGGATTGGAAAGTTTGTAAGTACACCAGAAGTTTATGAACACTTGCCTGCTCTCTGTTTCTGTTGCTGCTGCTGCTGCTGCTACCTGCAGTTAGACGAGTGCTTAGGGCCGTGTACAAATTACTACACCGAAAAGAGATACAACAAAAATATTTATTAATTTAATGATTAAATAAGGTAATGTCTCCAAACTTACCTCAATTATTACTTGTCTCCTGCTAGTTATACTACAGCACTTACTTTAAAAAAAAAGTTGTTGCATCTCTTTTCGGTGTTGTAATTTGTAGACGTCCCTAAGCACTCGTCTTACAGCAGCAACAACAACAGCAGAGAGCAGAAGCAAGCAGGCAAGTGTTATTTACATAAACTTCTGGTGTACTTACAAACTTTCCAACCCATCGTTTTATGAGAGCATAACCTATTTGTACTACTTGTAGACGTTTGGTATCATTTCGGGCATTATTAGTGGGGTAACTTGTGGGGTAACTAATGGACCACAAACGTGGGTCCATTAGCCCCTGCGCTAAGCTATTCAGCTGATAACGCTACTCTAGCTAACTCTCCCAATGTTAGACCCAGGTGAAAAAAGCTTCTGGGGGGGTGTTTGGCTCAAGCTCATGGTGCGAAGGACCCTAGGGTGAATTACTCCGAACCATCACTTTAAGACAGTTTCACCACCAAGGTCATTTGGCAACTTGGAATTTTATTATTATACAAGATTTAACCCGCATTTCTCTGCTGAAGACCCATCTTGGTAAGAGTAAAGCCTCCTCCACACTGTTCAGTCCCTCACCTCCTGTCTTTGTTCCCCTCCTTTTCCCCCTCAGCTTTCTCTTTCTCCCTTCTCTCCGTTCTTCCCACTCACACTTTCTCCTCTACCCACTGTGTTTTATTACCAGGACCCTGTAATATCGCTGGATATTAAAAAATATACATCAACTGAGCAATTATGGGCTATCAAAAAGAATAGGTTTAGCCCGGGGCCCTGCAAGTGCAGATGCATAGAGATGAGAGGAGGAGGAGGAAGCGAGTGAGTAGCCTCACCTCAGCCCGGGCCACTGATGCACGACCAAGATCGATGAACATTTTAGATACTGCCATCTACATGGCATCTTAAATACACAGAAATTTAGCATGTTTCATTCACACATACGCACACACACTCACACATACAAGGTCACAGACATGTATTCATGTGCTCATACATGTGAACATAAATGACGAATATTCTAATACAACACGATTTCATACAGAAACAAATACACAGATACACACAGTACTGAGTCTTGCGTGCTGTCATCGCGTGCCCTTTCTCTTTCGATAAGCAAACACAAGCTTTGTCAATGTTAACTTCCACTGCCAAGACCTCACATTTAGATGGAGAAAATAGCCCCTGTTAAGGAGCAATAACATTTAGAGAAGGGGCTGAAAAGACTCTTTTAATAGGACTCACTTAAAATTCATAGTTGCCATGCAAAATAAATCAGCGATTTCCTGTGCAGGGGCAGTGGGAAGGGGGATGATGGTATGGGGATCGAGGGAGAGGGAGGGGCTGCGAGTGAATAAGAGATTAGGTTTAAACGTTGGCAGTCCCCAGTCTGACACATTTCATCATGTCGGGGGTGGGCGGGCGTTGAGGGTGCACGTACGCACACATGTGCACAGGCCTCATATTTGCACACTAGCACACATATAAGTATAGCAGCTCCCCCTTTTGATTTTTGTTGGCTGCATCATAAAAGGAAATGTACTGTGAGAAAAAAGTCAGAAACATTTTGAAGGAGTCTGTATGTGTTCATTTGTTTGCGAGGGGGCGTTGCTGTATAGGATTTGTGTTTGTGTGTGCATGTGCTTGTTAACTCTCTTCATTTTAATTTACAGTACACATATAAATCAGAGACCGACTGATACATGGCTGATATTATTGTCAGATATTAGCTTATTACAGATATAATGGTATCAGCAGTGAGATATGTTTGAGCTAAGCCATGCTAGCTTCGTGGTAAACATTAGATCTGCTAAACATCAGAATGTTAGCATTGTCATTGTGAGCTTGTTAGCATTGACGTTAGCATTAAGCTAAAGTACATCACAGAGCTGCTTGAGCAGCTTCAGACTCTTGTTTAAACTCTAAAACATCGGACTCAGACTTAAAAAATCTGAATCGGTCAGGCTCTAATACAAAAGTGTGCACATATTGTACAATGTAGATACATCTATATATTCTGTACCATTGAAATAATAAATAACAGAGCAAGAAATAATCAGTAGCATTGTGCTTGTGCTGCAGAATGGGTATGGTTTAACACATCAGGGCAATTTGCCATTCACACAAGTACACAATAATAAATGATTCATTATAAATTCAAGTACTTTAATTGACTCGTGATAGTCTAACCTTCCTGGCACTTCCAGTACGAGCAATATGTACCAGACTAGCGCCTCTGTGAAGCCAAAACAAATGATTACAAAGTTTGCTACAAATACTGTTTTGACCCAGGAGAATACTGTGTGTGAGGGGAGGCATGTGTGTATTTGTAAATAGCGTTTGTGTGTGCCATTGCTTCTGTTTTGGTTTGCATTTGTTTGTGCATGTGCATCCTTATGTTGTTTTTCTTTATCTTGTCATTGTTTCTACACTTGCATACTGTACGAGTGTGCGGGGCCAGTATCTCTGTATTTGTCTTTGTTTGTGTATTTCAGAATGTGCATGGGTGTGTGAGTGCGTCTGTTGTTATTCGTGCATGTCTGTATATGTTCGAATGCGTGTCTGTGTGAGACAACAGTACGGCCGGTGGACTTGTCTGCTGCGTATGAATAATCAAAGTGGTCTCTCTCATCATTAAATCATCGCTGTCCTGGTGTGAGCCTGAGGAGGGAGATGGAGTGAGAGAGCAAGGGAGAGGGATCATAGTTAGCGCTGCAGGGGTACATGCTCTCTCTCTCTCCTCCATCGTGTAGTGTGGCTGAGATGTGTCATGAGCACAAGTCTTTTCCGCTCTCTGTGCTCGCCCACTTAGCTCCCACAGACACAGCTGCTCTCATGCACTCACATTCATACATATGCACGCACAGTAAAACAGTCATACACATGCACACAGACTTTATTCAAGAGTGTACAGACATTCGAACACTGACTCAAACCTACAAATTTCATCTCTTCTTGGAAGAGAGGGCTTCCAACCTCTACTACACAAGTATCTGCCACATGTAGCTGCCACTGCTGTCCTTTTCAATAACACAGTATTCACCATAGCACATATTTACATATACTGGAAACTAGAGGTGTGAATCTTCACTGATCTCCCGATTCGATTCGATTACGATTATCATGTCAGCGATTCAATTCGATTCAATATCACGATGCATCACGATGCATCAAATACATTTTTCTATTAAAGCCATGTAGGATATTTAATTAATAGCTTTTCAAGCTTCAAAAACAAAACATTCTGCAGTGCTCTAATACTAAATAAATTGGATACATAAAACTATAGCACTGAGCAAATGGCACTTCCTGAATGTGCAAAACATAAAAGAATATTGTAAACAGAAATAATCGATTATGAGATCGATGCAGCATCGTCCATGTCCACGATTCGATGCATCGATTATTTGATTAATTTCAAAACACCTCTAAACACCTCTGCTGGAAACCTTCTAATAAACATATGGTACTAAACACTGGCCTGTCTAATGTAAATAAAAAAGAATTGACTGATCACACAACATAGTAACAATGGATCAAATGGCTCATGTTATTGCCGCAGCTGGTAGCTGTTTTGGCAAAAAAGCAATAAAACACACTATACATTAAAGAAAGTAAAGTGACTAGCTGGTGAAGAAAGTGGTACATTTAGCAGCTGAAGAGACAAACATTTCACTTAGGAGTTGGTGGAGACCAAAACAGATCTAATGGGAGAGTGAATATTGGTATCACATTTTTCAGGTGGACACAAAAAATATCCGCTCCAAAACAATGATAATGTTGCTCTGTTTGCTAACATGTTCCATATCAACTTAATAGGGTGATAATATGTCAGTGTTGTGTTTATAACTTGGTTCCACTGCCCCCAAGTGGCCAAAACATCAATGTAGCTTTAAGTTATTTACCAAGCAAAAATAGGGAAATCATTATATTAATTGAATATCTTAGCATTTGTACTGTTGGTCAGATAAAACAGGCAATTTGAGGAGTCTATTTTGGCTGTGATGTTTTTCACTGTATTCTGGTGATTGTTGTCTGCTAACAAATCCATTCCTGTAATGAATTAAAATCTGCTAACAAATCCATTCCTGCAATGAATTAAAATCTGGTTTGTTTAAAAATAAATAACACATTATTATATATTATTATAGTGGCCATTGTAATTTCACTCTAATTTGTCTGCGTTGTCAGGGAAACATTATTGGATTTGTTAATGTTGAAATGTGTTCCACACAATATTTTCTCAGTTACTGTTATTTAAACCTTTTTCTGACCATCTTCAAAGTGCATTGAGCTTTGAATGGATTCCTACACATTTCAATTAGCTTTGACTCACTCAAATTGTCTCATGTTTATAAGCCAACTGGCAGAAATCAGATCATTTGTATTGTTTTACCTGCAATTTCTGTAATAATTAAGATAATGTCCACATTAATAAAGACTAGCGTTTTCATTCAGTCTGCTCAAACTGCAGACGTTAATATAGAGTATTCCCACTCAGGAGCTTCACACTTTAGATATAATTATACTGTGAATAGCAGCTGAAAGTCTCTGTGAGTGTAATAATTGGGAGACGGCTTCATGTAGTAGAGAGAAAAGGACAGAATTAAAGAAAGTGTGAGTATGAGAACAGTGTGAGTGTGAGTACAGACTGTGAGTAGTATTGGTGAGACATTTACAACAGATACTGGTTCTGCCAAACGACACACACACACACACACACACACACACACACACACACACACACACACACACACACACACACACAGGCTAGATGTGTTGCTAATGAGCCTGGTGTGCGGTTACGGCATAGAGCCAGACTGGCTCCACGCTCAGACTGCTGGGAGTTCAGTCAGGAGTCACCACTTTCTTCTCCGTTCCTCCGCCTCATCCTCAGAAAACAGCACGTTACAATTCACTGTCATTATCAAAGCAGGCGCAGGCTTACCTGAAGGGCTCAGTTTCAATCTCTAAGTATTGTGAGAGACAGGTTGACTCAAACATGAGTTCCTGATGGTCCCAGGAGTGTTTAAATGGTTGTAATAATTGTCAGAAAAAGGAGTTTTCTCAGTATAAGACAGGAAACATGCAGAAAATGCATATGTTTTTCAAAATATGATTTTATTTATTTTATTTTGGAATAAAATGTTTTACACATGGCACAATGAAATAAATTATTCCAAAGTGGTCCTTGGTAGAAGGGAAAGTAAATATACCGTTTAAAAAAGGTAATATTTGATGTTGTTCTAATAACATCTTCATTTGCATCCGTTCTTTTTAATCTTGCTCTTCCTACTCTCTCCCCTAAACCTCTGTCCTCTCCATCCAGTCCCAGCCATGATCACCTCCTACCCCAACACCACTCTGGCTACACAGGGCGAGGAGAAGAGGATGAGCTGCATTGCTCATGGGGAGAAACCCATAATGGTGCGCTGGGAGAAAGAAGAACGCATCATCAACCCGGAGACCAGCCGATATGTGGTCACCGTCAAAGAGGTGGCTGATGAAGTCGTCTCTACGCTGGTGGTGAGTGCTCAGTTTCACTGCCATGCAAACATGTTTTCAATCTAGTTTAAGTGAGCGCACAACCTTCAGTCTTTTTTATCTATTATATTTAAAGATGGAAAGCAGATAGGGAGAAAGAGTAGGGAAGGTATGGCAAAAGAAAAAGTGCCCTTGAATACTCACATCATCTTAAAATCTTCAAGTAGAGTACAAAATATTAAAGAGCTTATTTTCAGTTTAATTCAGTGCTTATTAACACACAGTATGAATGAGTACATGTGTAATGCAGTATTGTAAAGGAGTCTGTGCTTTCTGATAATATAGTAGTTAAATGTCCATCATGAGTCAGGATAAAGAGGGTTTGTCCCCTCTCTGGTAAAGGATAAGAATATTGAAGTTGAGTACACTGCCCGTCCTCCTTTTTGAAAAATCACTGAGCATGAAACATCATTTTAGATTCTCTGCCCACCCTAATGTCCTGCATATGGTTTGTTTCTCTGTAGATTATGCCAACCGTTCGTGAGGACTCTGGTTTCTTCTCCTGTCATGCCATCAACTCCTTCGGTGAGGATCGAGGCATCATACAGCTGACAGTGCAAGGTAAGATTCAGTTCAGCGCATGGCTTTTTCAGTGGGTCTGTTTGGAAGAAAATTCCCTCCAGGAGTAGTAAAGTTTTCTGTCATTTATTACTTAATTTATTCATGTATTAATTTAATTTCTGCACAGTGTAACTCCTGCTCTTTGCAGAGCTATCCTTAATCTCCTACTGGGGAAATCACAGACAGAGTAAAACTGATGCATCTGTCTGGTCTGCCTGCCATCCAATTCTCTTTCAGGATACTGCTTTAACTCTGTTGTGTTCACACTTTTCCTCAGAACCACCCGACCCTCCAGAGGTGGAGATCCGGGAGGTTAAAGATCGGACCATAGCTCTCCGTTGGACCATGGGCTTTGATGGCAACAGCCCCATCACAGGATATGATATTGAGTGCAAGAACAAATCAGGTAGACACAAGTTGAAGAGATAACCTGTTATGTCTATATTACAATTACTGAGTTACACAGCAAACAAGAAATCCAGAAATAAGTAATGTGAAATGTTACTATCCATTCCTAACAGTCTTTTCTCCCCCTCTGTTAGCGTCATGGCTATCAGCCCAGGTAACCAAAGATGTGTCACCGCAGCTCAACCAGGCCACGATTATTGACCTCCACCCTTCCTCCACTTACAACATCCGCATGGTCGCCAAGAACATCATCGGCAACAGCAACCCTAGCAACGAGCTCACCATCACTACTGATGAAGCAGGTAACTGATCTTCTCCTGAGTCCTGTGGAAACACTGTCATGACATTTTAAATGCATTTTTCACAGTTTTGCCTAATTTGAGGTATAAAGTCTATGGTAAAATGAACTGCTCAAAAATAACATTGTTACTGAAAAGGATCTGAACACTGCAAACAATAAGGAGGTACATGTAATTAGTCAAACTATGGTGCAGCTGAAATTATTTTTCCTAAAACATAAAAAAAACTCTTTTAATACTTTACCTCTGCTCTGTAGAGAATTTAAACTGTGTCCGAATGCTGATTTGGAAATAAACTCCTCAGCTTTAGTGGCAATTTCCTCCTCCTGGCCCCTCAAACCTGTTGAGTCATCTTGCACATAATTATTTTATGGTTGTTTGAAATGGAGGCCATCATCTTTAATATCTGGGGAAACAGATCAGTTCACTGTTGCTTTTAGTCAGCTCTATCAGTGTTCACTTATCTTCTATTGCCTATAATGATCCCCCCACAGACATACCAGCACATTAAAATGCCCCATTTTACTAGATTCATTGCTAAAATGAAGTCATAAACTTCTAATTAAATAAAACATGTATCATTTCTCACATTATTTTAAAGGTTAACGTTGATGGTTAAACACGTTTTTTTTTTGTTTTTTTTGAGGTGGAAACTGCATGGTACTGTATAAGAGTGTGACGGAAAATATATTCTTAACTCAACACCACCATCTAGTGAATACGATAAAAAGTGACTTGCTCTCTCAGTGGTGGATCATCTCTTCAATTTACAGTAAACACAAGCATGCAGTCATATTGAATGATGTGCTTTATTTGCAGCTCCTGATGGGCCACCACAGGATGTCACTCTGGAGCCAACCTCCCCACAGAGCATCAAAGTTTCCTGGAAGGTAAAGTTTAAACTTAATGTATATTGCTGTACTGATAAGCTGCGGCACTGAAATTGATATTATGAATTAACAGGTGGGAGAAACACAAAGAAACGTCTTTTATGTAAATAGTTTTAATAGTTTACTGAGACTTGGGACTGCTAATCCTATATTGTGGATTAGTAGCTACAAATATTGCTGTATATATTTATATGTTTATCTATATATTTTTTATTTGGACCCCAAAAAGGCTATCAACCCCTGTGTTTGTAGTTGATGATAATTATTTGGTCATGATAGTTTATGAACATATGAAATGGACAGAAGAGAAGTAATGATATGTCGTAATATATAGTCAAGCTGCATTACCTTGCATACACATCCAATATATTAATGTTCTGTTTGCTTTAGATTTAGTATTTCAAGTTTGAATAGTTTGTCTAAGTGTTACCACAGCTTATGAGTCGGTCTTCTAAGCGGTTTCTCTCCTCATCTTGCAGCCTCCCTACAAGTACCTGCAGAATGGTGTGATCCGTGGCTACCAGGTGGGCTACAGAGAGTACAGCCCTGGTGGGAGCCACCAGTTCACCATCATCAGCCTGGACACCACAGGAGACACCACAGAGAGCATCGTGCTGGACAACCTGAAGAAGTTCACTCAGTACAGCGTGGTGGTGCAGGCTGCTAATAGGGCAGGCACCGGGCCATCCTCACAGCAAGTCGTCACCAAAACACTGGAGGATGGTAAGGAGGGGGTGCGGGTGGCTCTGATGTGTTATATATGTTACTGTAAACATCGATGGGTCCAAGTCCATATATCCCTGCTGAGGGTCTTGTAATTAGTTTATTGGGTTGTTGCTTTAAGTTAATATAACCATATACTTTTTATTTATTTTGTAGACTACTTGCTGTTATTTTGAACCACATCTCTTCTGCCTAGGTCGTTTAAGATGCAATGGCTTTTAAAAAAACCTCTAACATATTCTTGTGGAACGGCTCCCCTCTAGTGGACATTTGTAACCTTGCATCCGACAAACAGAGGCTTGATCTTCAGTACTAGTCTACCAAAGTCTCTGATTAAGGAGGACTTTTAGGCTGATTTTACAAAATATAAAGAGTCCCATTTTGTTTTTGAAGCCCTCATTTTTTTGTAATTAAAAACCTCTGCCCATTATTCAAAACAAAATAATAAATTGGATGGGTTGGTTTAAAAAACAAAAATCTTCAACTACATTGACCTGCTTCACCAAAATACCATATGCTTCAGACACACGTAATGATGTTTTTGCATTTGACATTAATATATCTGGTTTTGCAAGATCGTTTACGCCAAATAATCATCAGGAACTTTGAGAATACAGTTGTCATCATTTACAAACTATTAGCTTAAACATTTAACCATTTGAGAATTAAGCACCACTTTTCACTAATGTCTCCTCTAGTTATAATAAGTACTCAGTGAATTGCCTACATGAGGGTACCTCCACAGACAGCCACTGGTATTGCCACTCCATAAGCCTCCATTAAACCTTCAGTTTTTCTCATCTCGTATCTCTGGTAGTGCCGTCTCGGGCCCCTGAAAATGTCCTGGCCTTAGCAAAGTCCCCAGAAGTCATCTCGCTCTCCTGGATGCCTCTGCCCAGAGAGGCTCTCAATGGAAACCTGCAGGGATACAGAGTCATCTACTGGGCCAACCTGCCTGACGGAGGTATTAACATCAACACACCCAGATAATGCTATGATTTATTGATCGATGCAGTTTACCTGCCATTAAGTCCATACATTTTACATAAACTGATTTGTCATCAATGCTTGTTTTAATTGCTGTTGTGAGTTGGAGAGGTAGTGTAACTTGGATAATTCAAGCTGTATTGTGTGTGTATTTTTGCAAAATCTTTAGATATAAATAGTTATTTCCTGATAAATGACCAACTGCAGTTGATCTCAGTATGAGACAGTTGTACCACATGCACTACTGTATATCTGACTCTTATCATTTTCCAAAGTTTAAGTGTAATTTTACCGAACTTATTTGCACTTACTATATATAGTAATATACATTTTTGATCTACATTTCAATTTACATATTTGATGAAAAATATAACAATTTGTGCCGCATTACAGTGAATGAATATGAATGAATATATAGTGGAAATACAAAGTCTGCATTGCACAGAGGGAATATCTGTGGTTCCTGGGGTTTTCCCTTTAATTTATACCCGGCTGTATAGCAGCAACCCTGCAGTCTTGCTGGTCCCCATCAATAATTCAAAATGCAATAACTCAGTGAGGCCCATTGCCTCAGCTCTGAGTGACAGGACATGAGGGAGTAGAGGAGAGGAGAGAGGAATCAGAGCAATAACAAAAGTAAAATCCCTTAATACCTTTTTATTTTTTAGTAAAATACTTCATAATGCAGATTAGTGCTTCCCATACATTAGCTATAATGTACATGCATTCATACATTTATTATCTCGCAAGACTGTAGTAAAAGGTTAGCTTTCATCACAGGTAACCAATATTTGGGTAACTTTTGAATGCTGAATTAACTGTTGTTGGTGTTAGTATTCATAATAATTGCACTGAGAGGCACCATTCCACTGTAGTGCGTACCCATTTTTATACCTAGGCTTATATATGTGTCTCCTCTCCTGTGTCAGAACTGGGAGAAATCAGGAATGTGACGACCAATCAGCCGTCTCTGGAGCTGGACGGTTTGGAGAAGTACACCAACTACAGCATCCAGGTCTTAGCCTTTACCAACGCTGGAGATGGTGTCCGCAGTGAACAGATCTACGTCCGCACTAAGGAGGATGGTATGATTCATTACCAGATATAACAGAAACAACATACGTATGTTTACCCTACTGTCAATCTTTGCTTTACCATTATCATTTTCCATGCTTGTTCAAGTTCATGTTCTGAAAATGTGCCAGTACAGTTAAGTTGCTTCTAAAAAAAAAACATGTAGCAGAAAGACAATAGACTAAAGTCAAGGTTATAAGATGCTGTGTATTGGAGGAATACTTATTTCTCCCTTATAACATGAAATGTGATAATCATTTATACATATAGCATTACATACTAAAACTACATATGCATGTATATTCAGTATGTTTATCTTGGCCCCTTCTTCCCCAGTTCCTGGTCCCCCAGCGGGGGTTAAGGCTGCAGCCTCCAGCAGCTCTGTGGTGTTTGTCTCCTGGCTGCCTCCGCTCAAACTCAACGGCATCATCAGGAAATACATCGTCTTCTGCTCTAACCTGCATCCGATGGTAATAGCATTTGTATACCAAAAGATTTTCAGAGATCTTTTTTTCCATCCAGTTTGTCAAAGCCAGTCGAAGGATTGTGGTCTTGAGTAGCTTAAACATTAAAACGTGGCATGCTGCTACATGCCATCTGTATGTTTTGAAAAGCCAACATGATAGTTTTTTGTTCACAAATGGCATTTCTCTGGACTTCACTGGTGCTGCCCAATGATACATTAATCTCTCCTCTCTCTCCGTTTTACAGGTGATGAGCGAGTTTGAGGCGTCTCCAGATGCCTATTTCTACAGGATCCCCAATCTGGCTCGAAACAGACAGTACAGTATCTGGGTGGTGGCTGTGACGGCTGCTGGTCATGGCAACAACAGTGAGAAGATCACAGTGGAGCCTCTGGCCAAAGGTACACCAGCCCATCCAAGATGGCCTGACAATAACCTTTGATAGAGTTTAGAGTCATACAGTTATTGTCATCCAAAGCATAATTAATAATAAGTTGAGTGCATTTTTGTAGTTGAATTGTATAAAATCCCTGTATGAATGTTTATTGTCATTAGAATATTGGTTAATCAAGGTCTAAATACATAATTCAAAAGTGAACAAGGTTTGGTGTCAAAGGTCGCCAAAGTCTGTGTTTGTGTGTGTTTTAGCTCCCGCCAGGATTTTGACCTTCAATGGGACAGTGACCACTCCCTGGATGAAGGACATTGTTTTACCATGCAAGGCTGTTGGAGACCCTCCTCCTACCATCAAGTGGCTCAAGGGGAAGTAAGTCACACACACACACAGTCATGAAGTGCTGCTCAGTACAGATAGAATTTCAAGCAATTGTAATGGCTTTTCATCGTGGCCTTTAATAAAGTAAATAACATTGTTTTTTGTCTCCAGCACAAACGGAACTCCTACACCTGTCCTTGTGGATGGTCGGCGTAGTGTCTACGGCAACGGCAGCTTTATCATCCGCACAGTGAAAGCAGAGGATTCTGGGAACTACAGCTGTGTGGCAAGCAACAACTGGGGGTCAGATGAGATCACACTTAACCTGCAGGTCCAAGGCAAGTAGTTATAGAGCACACATTAAAGAGCCATATTGTTGCACTGGGTAACAGGTGTCTTTCTCAAGGTGAACACAGCCAGTTTGAGAAGAGTGGGATTGGAACTTGAACAGCTGTTATACAGTATGATATTTCTTAGCCCACCAAATTTCCAAGCACAAATGTTCATTCCTCCTACCTTTGATATTGCTCCCAAAAGCTCAGGTAAAAACAAAAGAAAGTCAACAAAACATCCTGAACAAATGGTCATTGTCCAGGAGTGTGTCCCAACAGGGGACACCATATTGCTTGTTGCAGATTAGGGACGGAAAGACATGAGGCAGTTTTTTAAATCTTTTTATGAAAAGTTTTACAGTATACCAGAGGTGCAGTAGTGAATGATCATTACAGAAACATGAGATGGACGTGTATATATCAACAGCAGCTAGCACCAATACACTGTACCTAGGATAAACATGGACTAGATAGATATAAAGTGAAAAGAAGGGTGACAAAAAAGTGGAAGAAATAATAATACACAAATTTAAAAAAAAATAAAAGAAAATAATCCCTCACCAGTCACTGCCTGTGTATTAGACATAGTATACTGTAAGCTCACGGCCATACATGCGCTAGGAATGAGTGAAGAGTGTGCAGTGCAGTAAAGCTGCACCTAGTGGTAAAGCCTTTATAGGGTCTGGAATGTATTTAGAAAAGTGACCCCACACTTTCTGGAATTTCCCATTTGATTGTTGAAGTGAGTATCTAATTTTCTCCAGTCTTAAACAGGACATGATGTCTTCAAGCCATTGTGCTTGAGTGGGAGGGGAGGCATCCTTCCACTTGAGCAGGATAGCCTGCCAAACAAGAAGGGAGGCAAAAGATAAAGTGCATCGTTTTGATGTAGTTAACTCTTCCTCCTCTTCCATGACCCCAAAGAGAGCAATCAAGGGGTTTGGTTCTAATTTGATGTTTAACACCCGAGAAAGTGTATGTAAGATGTATCTCCAATATTTATTAAGGCTCGTGCAGGACCAGTACATGTGAATAAAAGAACCTTCAGCGAATTGGCATTTGACACAGCATGGGCTAAACAGAGTACATGGAATATAATTTTGCTTTTGAAATATGAGTCCTGTATACAACTTTGAACTGAATTAGACATGAGGCAGTTTAATACAAATACTAACCATGCAGTGAACTTTGATTCTTTATGTGTCCTCAGTCCCTCCTGACCAGCCACGCCTCACAGTTACCAAGACTACCACCACATCAATCACATTGTCATGGATACCTGGAGACAACGGAGGGAGCTCCATCAGAGGTGAGAGCGTCGCAGTGGCGCACACACACACACACACGTCAAATGAATCTGAATCAGCACAGTGGACAGTTTCATCACAACTTAATGTGTACACAAATGTGCTTCAGCTAAATACATTATCCTTAATATAAAAAGAATCACCCTTCAGCTCCTTATGATAACCAGTGTCACCTCCCCATTTACTCTGGTCTAACATTCCTGTTTCTCATTATCTGGTGGTTGAGCCTGAACACTCAAGTCCTAAAAGGTAGATTAAAAAGCAGCCGGGAAGATTAGGTCTGTTTAAGTGAAAGATTAAAGTGCTCCATCTTGAAGAAAGAACAATCATAGTGAGACTTTTTGCAGTGATTCATCATTGCTTCTAATCATCTGCTCCTGTCTTTAGCATTTCCGTCACTATAAAAGCTGTTCATGATGCCTTCTCTGCGATATTTGTTTTGCTTCCCTGCTCACAGCGTCATCCATCACCAAAATACACACACCTAAGCTTCCGATTGTCTATTTTTAGCCAGGCTTGCAGCGTGCTCTAGGGAAGGCATTGTTGGTCGGTCGGCCTAACATTTTTGTCCCTATAACTATAACTGAATAAATGAATGATTGGATGGATTGCCCTGAAATTCAGTACAGACATTCATGGTGCCCTGAGAATCAATCTTAATGATCTCTGACTTTTTATTTTGTGCTACCAAAAGGTCAACTTATTTACTTTTTAACGACTGTATTCCTGTTAGCAGCTGTAAACAATTATGAAAGATTTCCATGTGTTAGTTCAGCTACATTTATGATAGGTAGACTTGATATTGTGTAAGCATTTGCCAAATGTAACAGTTGGTGAGTGTACTGATATGATATATCCATGGTTGTTTGCTTTTCAGACACTTTCATTTTATCCAGACACTTTTATGCTACACTGCATATTATTCAGCAACAAGTCAGGTAAAATAAAATAAATAAATTGGAAAAATAAATTTCTACTCATTATTACCACTCAAAATGACAAGTCAGAAACTGGTAAATACTTTAACTTTCATTAGAAACAGTAGCAGCATTAGTGTTTTTGATGAAAGCTGAGTCACGCTGAACCTGACAAGCTCTATCTGAGATCTAAAATGGCAAGTGTGTAGAAGATGAGCATGTTTAATTTCAACAATAAACTTTTTGCTGGTGACACTCGCAGGATCTAAGAATTGCAAAGTTGTCTCTCCGTTTTTCTACATTCTAATGAATTAGCCTCACAGGGTTACATTGTACATGCTATAGATTTTTAGTCTAGTTATTCTCTCTTAAGTCCTCAAACAAACCGTTGTCTTACATCCACTAATAATTCATTATAATTTATGTGTTAATAAAAGTAAAATTTTCTGTGTAACTACAAATCTTTTGTCTCCCCTTTTTCCCTTCTCACCAATTGCCTCCCCAGGTTACATCCTGCAGTACTCAGAGGACAACAGTGAGCAGTGGGGCAGTTTTCCCATCAGCCCCAGTGAGCGTTCATATCGTCTAGAGAACCTGAAGTGCGGCACCTGGTATAAATTTACCCTGACGGCCCAGAATGCAGTGGGGCCAGGGCGCATCAGTGAGATAATTGAAGCTAAGACCCATGGGAAAGGTAGGGAACAGAATTTTGAGTTTTCTGTCTCAATGCGGCACTGTGATAACAACTAATCATGTTGTTGAAGATCATTCATTCATGGGAGCCGGTCCCCAAATGGGAGTCATGTTCCCAAACATATATATATTTTTTTTTTTTTATTAATATTAAAAAAAAAAAAAAAAAAAAAGTAATGAATTATTTTTTTTTTTCATTTTTTTTTTTTCCTATATTGTAATGTTTCTAATAACTTAGTGGGAAAAAAAAAAAAAAAAGAAAAAAAAGAATTTTTTTTTTTTATTATTTTTTTTTTTTTTGTTTGAAAAATCATATCTCAAAACTCCTATAAAACCCACTAATAGTAAAAGTTACTGGGGGTAAAAATGCTTATGTTCCTCTGTTACTCATATTCCTTAGAGGATGTTGACTAGTATCAATGTATTATTTGACTTTCTTCATGTCCTCAAAAGTTTTAATGTTGGTCTACTGTGAGACATGTTGCCAAACTATGATCTTAAACTGTGAAATATTGATCATCTTTTCCAAGTTGCAGCTTTACCCTCTCTCTATCTTCTCCTCAGAACCACAGTTTGCCAAAGACCATGAACTCTTCACCAGCATTAACTCCACCAGGGCCAGGCTCAACCTGGTTGGCTGGAACAACGGAGGCTGTCCAATCACCTCCTTCATACTAGAGTACCGAGCAGTGGACTCGGCCACCTGGACCACTGCCCAGCGCACATCGCTGACCAAGAGCTACATCCTGTACGACTTGCAGGAGGCGACCTGGTACGAACTGCAGATGAAGGTCACCAACAGCGCTGGCTCAGCAGAAAAGAGGATCACCTTCGCTACTCTCAATGCTGACGGAAGTGAGTTGGGAATAAACAGATTGTCACAGTGTTGCACAGATAGTAAGGATTATTGGATCAGGACGGAATAGAAGTATAAGTAGCAACTCAGGGGTAATTTAAGAACACTTAAAAAAGTAATAAAACATCTCTCCAAACTGAAAATATGGCCAAACGTGTCAGTCTAGTTAGCTCCCTCATAACATTAATAATATGAAACAGGAAACAAGTATAAAAACAAATGAAGAGGGTTTTGAGGGCAGTCTTGTTCTTTGATATCAGATCTCATCCAGTTTAAGACATTATGAGACAGTGTTACAGTAGCTCTCTCTGAAACAGGACACCATTATGTTTCACATCAGCACACTA
Source organism: Perca fluviatilis (assembly GCF_010015445.1). NCBI lineage: Eukaryota > Metazoa > Chordata > Actinopteri > Perciformes > Percidae > Perca > Perca fluviatilis. Next base: position 23,586,979 of record NC_053113.1, on the reverse strand, counting down.
TCAAAAGAAGAAGGAAAAATTAGACAGAGCTTAAGCTTTTATTATTATTTTTTTTAACATTACAACATCAGTTAAAACAGTGTTGCACCCTTTATTGCCACTGTTCAGGGCAGCACTATTTTAGCATGAAGTGCCACTCTGCAGTTCTGCCTACACGACGTGCTTTAAGAGTATTTGTGATTAAGACAGTTTTGTCAGCCTTTGAGCAAATTGACAGTTATTCTGACGGCTCAGCTGACTAAGGATGGCGGTCTTCAGATTCTCCACGGGCCATGGTGTAGCTTTATTTGCCTTGGGCTACAGATTGTGTCAGTCATACACAAAGGATGTTATAAGCTGTAAGGAAGGATAGGAGGTGGTGAGAGCTCTGTGGTACACTCCAGACTATTCATTATTTTCCTTTGAAGGGAATTGCGTGTTAGCTGCCTGTTATGTGTGAGCGGATGTGCTTTTGCATGTACTGTGTGTGTGTGTGTGTGTGTGTGTGTGTGTGTGTGTGTGTGTGTGTGTGTGTGTGTGTGTGTGTGTGTGTGTGTGTGTGTGTGGCCATGTTTCTGTGGATGCTATTGTCAGTTTGACAGTGGGTCTATAGCTCAGCTTAGATGCTGAGCAGCAGCACAGGAGACTAAAAGCATATATTCAGTCATTAGGAAAATTAGGAAACGTTAACAAGGCAGTGATCCAATTCAAGCAAAGGTGGGTTTAAGTCCACCGACCGATTGGGGTTTGCATGTGAATGTGTTTATATTTCTATATGCGTATATGTGTTGGCCCTCCGATGAACCAGTGTGTTAAAAAAAAACGAATGGATAGATGTCTAATAACACCAATATTATCAATAATAATCATATACACAAAGCTCAAGTTAGAGGCTAATAAAGAAATATGTTTTTAATGTATTTAGAACAGCCAGAATAGCTTTTTAAAATCTGTGGATGACCTAGAAGAAATGCAGTTTATGGGATTTCTATCTTTTTTTTCAGAGTTCAGGGATTTTAACAAAGTCTGCACATTAAAAGCACTCATGTGGAAATCAATATTTCAAAATTGAATTACTAAAATTTGTCAATCCTATAATCTAAAGATTGTTGCATATTTTATTCAGCCCTTTACTTACAGGAATCATTGTTTTTCACCACAAACAGAAGGCCGAGTCAGGTCACTCCAGATGAACATTCAGCTGAGGCTCTTGGTGTCTGTCTAATTCCTCATAAATGTCTGAATGTCTTTATTTCCAAGGTACCATCCCTCCCTTGCTGAAAACAGGCGATCCCATCTCAGACAACATGTCAGGCAGTGGGGGTCTGAAGATGGTGGTGACCATCACCTCTGTTCTCGTGGTAGCCGTACTGGTCTTTATCATGCTCATGGTGCTAAAGAGGAGACGGAGGGAGCAGAGGCTCAAGAGACTCAGAGGTGGGTTGAAGATCAAATTATGGTTTATTTTGTATGAAGTGCATCTCATAAGTAAAAATGCACTTTATCTGAATGACAAAAAGACATCTACACATTATTTAGTCCCTATGCACATGAGCATACTGTATACAGTACACACATGATGAAACACCTACACACACCCAATCTACGAGACTGACATGTAATTAAAATCGTTTTATGCTCTACTACTACTACTAATAATAATAATAATAATGCCTAACGCCTTTCTAGATACACAAGGACATCTTACATGTTTAAGAGGGCATAAAAGAAGAAAATACAATAGAATACATTTAGCTTCATAGAAATACATTTAAGCTAAACTTTACTTATATCATTAAAAAACTTCAGTAGTTGTCTCTTCAGGACAAATGCCTCCATGTTCATTTTTCCAACTCTCTAACATGCTTTCGTTGCCTTTTTATAAGTGGAATTGTCAGTGGTTGTACAGTATTTCCACCACTGTAGCTTATCAAGTAGGACAGTACTATTATGGTATTAACTACCTCTTTGCTGACTTCACAGATGCCAAAAGCCTGGCAGAAATGCTGATGAGGTATGTATGCTTAATTTTAATTTATGCCCACTGTTTTTCTTTAAGCAGCCGCCATAAATCACAATGTAGCCCAGAGTTACAGTAGCTATCAGTAAAAATCTAATATATTACCCTCAGGATATGCTGTCCCTCTTGCCTTCTTACAGCTACTTATCAACTTAAATGGAATTGAATTAGCATTTCTGCGATACAATGCAAAAGCACGCAGCTGAAAAGTAATGACATTTTCTCATTAATCTCCTCAGTAAGAACACACGGACTCCCGACACAGTGAACAAGCAGCAGCAGACCTTAAGAATGCACATCGACATTCCCAGAGCCCAGCTCCTCATCGAGGAGAGGGACACCATGGAGACAATCGGTAAGACACTTAAAGGGAGACCTCGATATTCTCAGTCACCATATTCATTATGCTTGTGACTGACAGAAACTTTTTTTTTTTTGTCTTTATCTTTTGTTTTCCTTCTTTGCTTTCTTTTATTCCCTCCTGCCTCTCCCCTCTTGTATTTTTTTGTCTCTTAGATGACAGGTCCACTGTGCTGTTGACAGACAATGACTTTGGGGAGACAAATAAGCAGAAATCCTCCACAGTGACCCACACAGTCCACTACCAGTCTCTGTCCCAGGCCACTGGACCGCTGGTGGACGTGTCCGATGCCAGGCCTGGAACCAGTGAGTCCCACCACCGTCAGTGCTCATCATTTATTTCCTTTACTACTAATATTAATACTAGTCCTTTGTTACTAACAATAACATAATGCTGAAAAAGTGTATTGTGGTTTTTATTTGGTACAGCCATGAATCTTGCACTGCTAATTTTCCTCCTCAATCTTCATAGTTGTACTCTCGAAGATGGGTGTCACTTTAGAAGCAATTTGCCTTAGAACCATAAAATACAAACACTGGTAATAGCATTCCATTGCCTATACATCTGAATTACACACAAGTCAAATAGCTTTTCTACCTTGTCTTAGCTTAACCGTAAACTGCCCCTTATACAGCATGTGAGCCACTTTCCAGCAGTGAGATTACAAAGACACGGCAGCCCTGCTGCAGAGCGGCCTCTGGGCTTCTGGTGTTCAGCTCCACTGAAGCAGAACAGATGAAGAGAAGCGATCTCCCTGCCTCTTCTTGACACGTCCTCACCTGATTGCCCTGATCCAAGTGGCCAGTTGGACCTGAGTGCACACGTGCACATACTGACATGGACACAACGCACTGAGATTAGTGGTGCACTGGAATCTAAACCAAATTGGCCAATACAGATTCAGATACTGTTACTAAGATTTACTTTTATGGTAGTTTTAGTACAGACAGACATGCAGCACATATCCTGTGCTAATTGAATGGTATAAATGTTAAATTATGTTGCTAAATTTGCAATAAGTTGCACACCTAGAAATAGAAGCACAACATATCAGTTATGCTACGATTCACTCCATTAACATGCCATGCTTTTTGTTATCTGCCATTACCTACAGTAACACACACACACACACATGGACATAAAATGCACAGAACAATATCACACAAACATGCATTTACACACCAGTATACTGTATAGTCGTATGATTGGTTCGTTTAACCTGGCCAGTGGGGCATGAACCCAGTTTGCTGACTCATCCCCATTTTCTTCTCCTCCCTGCTGTTGGCCAAACACCTCCATCATTTCATCCCTCCAACCCACTGATAGGATTACTGTCTGACCTACTACAATTACGAGCACCATTCTTTTCTGCACAGATCCAATCCAGGCCTTTTCTAAAGGCTCTCACTCTGATTTGGTTCAGCGGTGCACAGAGAAGCAGCCTGTCTGGGTCAGGCTGAATATGATACTATTTATATGTCTATTTGGAGACAGTTAGATCTTAAGATGGATGATAATGTCATTGCAGGGAGCTGTGGGATGATAATGTTCAGTGTTCACTGAAGGGGTGAACTGTAGATTTGTACCACAACACTGCGGAAAAGACATATATTCCCCTTCTTGTTCTTAGGTTCCAGCTATAAATCATGTAGTTTTTGGTTACTGATGAGCCACATCTAAACAGCAGTTTGAGTGTTCACAGGGCCACTGTATGAATGATCCAAAAACACAGTCAACTGTTAACTTTGTCTTGCAACTGAAGGTGGGGGAATTCCTATATTGGATTGTGTCTATCAAGAATTAGGCCTCCAGATTCTGAAGGCAAATGTGTCCCTATTGGCTTCAAGTGCTCATATTAAGCTTTTTGGCTTTTCCCCTTTCCTTTATTGTGTTATATATATTTTTGTGCACGTCATAGGTTTACAAAGTGAAAAAGCCCAAAGTCTACCCCAAAGGGACTTACCATCTTCCAGAGAAAACACTGTTCACAAACTGCTCCAAACAGCTCTATTGTAGTCCAGCCTTTACTTCCGTGATGAACGTGTGTCACTTTGTAACACATATTATAATGCTCGCCTTGCTGCTAGCATGGCACTCCCTCATACTCTGCAACTGACTAGCTAGCAGTACTTACTGCAGTACAACAAATCTATGGTGTTTTCTGAAAATTAAACCACTTCAACCTATTCTGGTACAACCTCTAAATACAATTATGAACCTGAAAATGAGCATAATATGATCACTTTAAATGTGCTTTTTTGATGCCATGAAGTAATTTTTCTATAAATTTATGACAGAAATATTTTATTTCCATTCTATTATTGAGTCATTTAGAAATAAAAATACTCTCTTGGAGACAAACATAATTCTCATAATTAGATTTTTAAAGACAAATTTGAAAGAATGCAGTTTATACTATCCAATTCCAGGTGCACACTGACTCTTTCAGTAAACACTGATGTATGCCTATGAATGGAATAATTAATTAAAAAAAATGTAAGCACTATCTTCAACAGGGGGTTACTGCAGGGGAGCCACCAAATTATTGTAAATTTTTTGAAAGTTAAAAAAAACCCTAAAATGTCTTAACATGAATCCAACATATTACCAAATGTAAATCATCCTATTTGTGATAAAAACATTGATGATAGGCTAACTGGCCAATATTAATAGATTAGTATGCTATGCACTAAAAAGGTATGTATACACTTTATTCTAGGCCCATTTTATACAATATATGTAGTAGGGGGTCCCTGATCTGTCTCTCTCAGTTAAGGGGTCGTTGGCTTAAAAAACGTTGAAGACCCCTGATCTACGGATCGATGCTCTCAGACTTGAATTTCGAGTTCAGCTTCTAGACCAAGAGTAATTCTAAATAGTAAAATTGCAAGTAAAACTGAAAAATAGAGTAGCTATTATTAGCTCTGTTCACCAAAAATTTCTCCCGTTCTCTCCTCACCAGATCCCACTGCCAGACGCACTGCCAAAGCTGGTCCTGCTGCGGCACGGAGCCGCTACGCCAGCCAGTGGACCCTGAACCGGCCGCACCCAACCAGCTCCTCTCACACCCTGACCACTGACTGGAGACTCCCTACGCCACGCGCCACTGGATCTGTGGACAAGGAGAGCGACAGCTACAGTGTCAGCCCCTCTCAGGATACAGGTAGAGTAGAGCAAGGTGGAGTGTGACCATCACAGATATCCAGGAACAACATGGACTCTTAGGCCTTTTTTTGAAATTAGGGTTAGAAAGTTGGGGGTGTGTGACAAAAATCATGTTGCTTTTGTGACATTATCAAGCATGATGGCAATCTGCATGGCTTTCACGTTGGCTTCTATGTAATCCAAAACACAAGTGTGAATCCAACTTAAACCTACGCCATTTCCCTTTTTCTTTTCCATACTTTATTTCTGTCACTGTACTATATCAAACCATATAAAAACACCACATAAATTAAGTTAAATTTCACCTTCTGACGCTTATTTCTCAGATCGTGCACGAAGCAGCATGGTATCAACAGAGAGTGCGTCCTCCACCTATGAAGAGCTGGCCAGAGCCTACGAGCATGCCAAGATGGAAGAGCAGCTCCGGCACGCCAAGTTCACCATCACCGAATGCTTCATCTCTGACACCTCATCCGAACAGATGACAGCAGGGACCAACGACTACACTGACAGCCTGACCTCCAGCACGCCATCTGAGTCAGGCATCTGCCGCTTTACCGCTTCGCCGCCCAAACCTCAGGATGTCAGTCGGGTCATGACTATGGCCGTGCCCAAGGCACACAGACCTGGTAAGGAAGTGGAATTACAACACAACTCATTCAACCTTGTATTTTTCCTACAATCGTTGAGCAGCCCCTTTGTCCCCTTTGCATTCCAGCCGTACATTATGAAAATCTAAATCTAGCTTTCATGTTTATTTTATACAGCAATCCAGTGTAGGATCACTATAGAGTAATACTAGTTGTAGCTTAGCGAATATGGCAAGGTCTGTTTGCCTCTGACACACCTCTCTCCCCTGTGTTGTTAGATCAGGAGGTGGAGATAAAAATGAATACATTAGACCTCAAGTGCATTCTTTAGAAATGTTTTTGCCAACAACCGCCGTTACATACAGTATAGTCACATTAAACCATTACACAATACACATACATACTGGAAGTGTTCCAGCTTTTTGCTAGGTCTTCTTTAGGTGTAGCCACCTGTTTTTCTCCAATCTTAAGAGGCTTAACACAGTAAGCAAGCCCATCACACCTCATGAGATTCAGTTTTTTCCAATAGCACACCAGGTATGCCTTTTATTGTAAGAATTCAGAAATCTTTTACGCTAGTAAATTATGTTATTTTTTAAACTACATGAAGACTCAAAAGTCTTTCATTACATCTGCAGTTTGAGGAACCCTGCTGTGCTGTCCTGCGCTCTCCTTTCAGGTTGTAGTCCTACCTTACATGACCCTCTGCTCCTCCATGTAGACCTGCAGATCAATTACAAGTTCTGGCAGAGCATGCCCACGAGCTGCAGACCACACACAGTAGCACAGACATTCAAACAGACGGACACATCTCATTCATCATCCCATCTGCTGTCATGTTAGAAAGAAGTGTGTGTGTGTGTGTGTGTGTGTGTGCGTGCGCGTGCGTGCGTGCGTGCGTGCGTGCGTGCGTGCGTGCGTGTGTGTGTGTCCACACAAGGGTACACTTCTTACAGTCCTCAGTTTAATCAGACAAGGGTTGAGGCCATCAGATCAGCTTCTTAAGTTTCAGGCCTCATTATGTTTTGAACGTTTGTGCAAAGGACAGCAGACTCATATCACCAGTTCACCAGGGAATGAGGGCAACTAAAGGCTATCTGTCAACCTTATCTGAAGCTATTGTCGCTTAGTACAAAACAGCACACCGCCACAGTGTGGAGTTCATTGTAATGCCACACTCTTAGGCTTGTGTGGCATCACTAAGTGCTAGAGTCTGGTGTCAGTTACTTTGGGGGTTACATTATAGGCACAGGAATCAAGCTGTGTTGCCTCTACAGTTTCCGGGTCGGTTGTCGACTATTTGTAATGAGCTGTGTTTTGACATTGCACAAAAAAGCAATGTATGCACTCATATAGAAAGTTTGGCTTAATCAGGAAAATGGAAGCACATTTATTTTGCCGTGACTGAGTCAGACCTAAATGTGTATTACATTTTTTTATTAGAGTATTAGCGTTTTCAGCTTTTTAGCTGTGTCAAATGTTATGTATTTCAGCTGACTCTGCAGTCCGTGAACTGTAAAATAATAGGAATGTTTTTTTCTGAGAGGCCTGCAGCAACTCTAACAATGAATACCCATACAGCAAGGTGCAGTTGGATTTACACATATTATTTTAATCACAGGATTGCTGGCTTTAAAGATAATAAGCCTTTGTAAATAGCTGCTCTGACCAGTGTTTATCCTCATTGTAAGAATTTGTTTATGCATATGAAAAGTTTGAGTGTTTATTTCTTTTAACCAATCCTACCATGGTACTAAATGGCCAAAAGTATGTGGAAACACAAATAATACGCCCAGATGTGATTGTTGAACACCTCAGTTTAAAACCACGGGGATTGATATGATATGATATGATATAAGGAAAGCCCTTTCACTTTACATATAGTCATTTGACCCAGCATTTATATACGTTTTTTGAGTGCAGCTTTAAGATAACCCTTAACTGGTACAAAGGGGCCAAGCCCAAACCATGACAAACAGTCCCAGACCAAAAGTATGTGGACAACGGGAGTTCCATCTACTTTTTTACAAGTATGGCTATCAGTTAATTATTTTTCACCTTCATATAGTAAAAGTAAATGTTCTCTTGTAAATTCTAAGTAGAGTGTATTACGAAAACTAATCAGTTGAAACCCAGACCCAGTACGGGGCAGTTTGACTGACAGCTGGTGAATGACCCAGCTTCAACTCTAGTCTCTATTACATCCGACTAACCTCAACTGGCCTCACCTTCTATCTGAAAGGTCAAAGGCAGCTTCTCTCATTCATCTGTCTCATTTCATGTGAGCACCCTCACCTGATAAATGTGTTATTAGAGTAACAGTTTGTTTATGGGTTGACCATTGGGTCTGTGTCCCATTACAGCTTGTTCTACCGCACTTTGCTCATAAACATTTACAGCAGTGCTGGTAATAAGGGCTACAGACAGTAGTCATCATATGATGGGTCTGTAAATATGTTGCGTGTCACCCTTCACAACAGTACAGACTGATCTGAAGATGCAACACTTACACAGATTAATGGCTTGGCAGGAAGTTGCTGTATTCTGGTTACACATAGTGTCCCATTACTGTACAATCTGCAATTTACTGGCTGATTAAAATTCAAACAACATTACTAACGAGCTCCTGCAGAAACACTTAAATCTATATTTAATTCAATTAACACTCCTAGCCATTCATCATCTTTGCTGGCACTAATAGGGCTTATTATAAAACACAGTAAATTATTCATTCTCCCCGTGAACCCAGGAATCCATTCTCCAAGGTCACATCTGCAGAGAGAGACCTCGTCTGTGCTGGCATTAACGCTGAGTATCTGGCAGGGAGCATGTGTGTGCGTCCATACACTATATACTTAACATTTGTGCACGTGTGGGCTGTGTACATGTGAGTGTGTCGCCACGTGTGGGGGAGAGAAAGCGTGTTGAAAAGAGATTTAAGCGATGAATCGTACGCCTGTAAATGTCTGTTGATCTATGGTCTTCTGAAAGATGAATGTGAAGATGAACTTTTCAGCAACCATGAAAACATACAGATAGATCCTCAGCTTGTCTCCAGCCCACTAGATCTGGAAACCCAACACCCTTTTGTGAGGGACTAATTTGCTCTGTTAAATATGTAATCCAATCAGTAAAAGGGATACAATAACAGTAGAGGAACCATAAACTTACTGAACGAAATGAAAGTGTCTCTCCCTCTCTTTCTCTACCTCTTATCTAACACTTCAGACAATTACTTAAAGATTGAAGAGACAGCTTTTAATCGTGCTTTATCACTCAGTTAAGGTATTAAATCTGACCTGGTTTATCTTGCTACTGGCGTTTACAAGTGATTCTGTTTCCTAATAAGACTCCAGTTCTTCCCTCCTACAGTGCAACTGAACTTGCAGCAGAGAGGGGGTGTGATAGCAAAAATGTATGTAGTATATATATACATAGACATATTCCATCATTTACCTTCTTCACAGTAAGAAAAGATAGCTCAATAACTTAATCATTGCATCACTCCCTGACAATGATAGCAAAGATAACATTGTCATTTTCAGCTCCCTATTACATTATATTCTGCACATTTGTCGTGATAGCAAATCAAATAGATTCACACTTGGTGGAAAATTGGTATTACATTAAAATAATAGTTTAGTGAATTATAATCGCAGAAGCCCCAAGGTGAGCAAATGTAACAGCGTGAATGCGAGTTAAATGTGAATTTTCAACTCCCTATGCAGTTAATTTAAACCAAGAGGAAAGAATCATACAAATGGAGTCTGTGGAGAAACTCAGATCTGTTAGGAGCACATACTGCACACAGTGGGAATCCCAGAGAGTCCGTGGGGGCGAGCAGAGACTCTCTGGTGAATATCTTCATGGAACCAAGCTGAGCCCATTTGTAAAGAGCAATAGTGGGGCGCAGATGAGGCCTCTGTAGTCTGTCGTACTGTTCTTAAATTTCTTAAAGTCAGACTAAGCTAATGTCAAAGCATTTTTTTTTTTTTATATCAAGTCTTCATTATTTTTTTACAATTATGAAAATGGGACACTTGTTAAGTGTTAATATCTTCATCAAAGGGGAAGGAGAAAAACGACATGCATATAATATTCTTTTGTAATATTATTATTTACATGCAGTTGATGAAGAATTAAAGCTGCACTAATCAATATTTTTATACAGTAAAAACAATGGATCAAGTGACTACCTGTAATGTGACATTTGTCGCTTGTAGTGACAAACCAAGATATTTGTCATCTGACTCTGCAGTTCCCCTTAGCACAACAAAGCTTTTTAGCGCTTTCAGCTCATTGTTTTGGTTTTACAACCCACAACTTAACAAACACAGTATTAGTTATTTCCCCCAGGAGTTTGTGAAGACAAAAACAGAACTAAAGAGAGTGATAAAAGTGTACATAAGCAAGTGTTTGCCAACATGTTCACTATGAAAACCCTTAAGTTGGTAATATGTCAACATGATCACAGTGGGCTACAGGCTTCATTTGTCTGTAGTGACCAATCACAGCCATTCATTCATATCAACGTAATAGGGTGACATAATTGTTGTCTTTATAGCTTGTTCCTCTGCCTCCAAGTGTCCAAATAAATCAATCAAAGCTGCTTTAGAGAATTTTCATTCCTGTCCAACAACACATAAGAATATCACTGTGCACGATGACAAACTGTACTTGAACTAAACCTTAATTGTGTATTTCCTGTACCCTCCCAGCAGGAGAGCTGGTCCACTTGCCGCCATACCTCCGTATGGACTTCCTGTTGAACCGTGGCGTGCCACTGGCAGCCCGAGGTGGAGGGGTCAGCAGCAGCAGTGGCAGCAGCAGCAGTGGAGGAGGAGGAGGAGGAGGAGGTGGTGGTGGTGGAGGAGCAGGAGCAAGCGGAGTTGGTGCTGGTGCTGGTGCTGCAGGGGAGACAAGAGGAGTGGGAGGAGGTGGAGGAGGAGCCATGGGCCAGACCTGCCTTGAACCCCAGAGGAGCCGTACCTTGAAGAGGCCACCTCCCATGGAGCCCACCCCCATGGAAGTGCCGTCACCCAGGGAGGTGCAGCAGTGGCAGCCAGGAACTGCCTCCACCCTCCCCCACAGGGATGCCCGGGAGAGGGGAGAGGCCCGGGGTGAGGTCCGGGCAGAGGTCCCCTCCTCGGGAGACCTAGCCCAAGCACAGGCTGCCAAGCTCAGCACTTCCCAGGAGTCACTGCTGGATTCCAGAGGACACCTGAAACAGAGCAACAACCCCTATGCCAAGTCCTACACTCTGGTATAACACTGGGACACACACCGGACTGCTTCAGACAACAGGACTACTGCAGACACACTGGAGGAGGAAGGACAAGCGACAGACGACAGGCACAGGATGGACAGTTTACCACAACAGAAATTGTTGTATATAGAGCCGTTTCTGACATGCGTCTGAAGTGGATGCTTTTCTTTGAGTCTGTCTTTTTTTCTCTCACTCTTTTCTTTCTTTCCTCTCTCGCTCTTCTCTGTTGCTTTCACACTTTTCATTCTCTCACACCACGCTCCTCTTCTGATGAATTTTCTCTCACAGTTTTTATTTTCTACTTGAGTATTCTTTTATTCTAAAGTGACAACATATGAGGATTGCCAAAATGATTTATTTAAAATTTGAGAAAGAGAAAAAATACTATTGAATTTATATCAAGGACAATTATAGTCATTATTATTATTACTATTATTATTATATAAAAACAGAAAATATCTAAAAAAAAAACAACAACAACAACAAAAAACAAGAAGGGAAAGGGAGGAGGAGGAGGAAGACTCTGGGGCACTCTACAGGAGAACATTGCTTTCTTAATTTATTTTAATTTTATTGTCGCAGTGTGATGAAATCTGTGATTGGGTAACTGAGGGGGTTTTTAGCACTACGAAGAGCCAATAGAGGAGAAGAAGAGTGATGCTGGACACGACCGCCAATGCTGACCAATCGTAATGTTTTTCAACCTTTCTGACGACTGCATGGCGACTGATCAAATGACAATTAATAGGAATGGCTGGAAATCCAAAAAAAAAAAAAAAAAGAATTTTTGTCACACTATGAAATTATACAATGTGAATATATATAAAGAGATCACTTTTATTTGTGGATATTACGGGGAAAATGATTTGGTTAATAAAGTCCTTAGTCATGTTTGCACACATCTGACTTTGATTCATATTGGTCGAGCCCAACATCCGTCCTTGTTCCTGTTTCTCTCTTCCTCCTCCTGTCCTGCTCTCCTTTGTCCTACGCTCTATATCACCCATTCTTCTCGTACTCTCCATCGAGAACTGTCATTTAAAGAAAAGCACAGTAGTTTCTGTTGGTTATTGTGGTTAGTCAATCAACAATCAATCAACATTTATTTATATAGCGCTTTACAGCAACCAGCAGGTATCCGAAGTGCTTTACATGAAGTAACAACAATAAAAGATAACATACAGTAAAATCAGGAATGTCAAATTAACTTTGGGGTTAAGATGTAATGTAAGTCAGTGGTTTCCAATTTTGGCTTTTGTCCCCTGAAAACAAGCAATATATAATATGTGACCCATCCTCACAGGTTTAATGGGGTGTATTTGTGAGTAATATTTCCCTTCTCAGATAAATAATAAATAATAAATAATTTTTAGAAGCCTCAAGGAGTAAACATATCCAGTTTTTCCAAATAAAATAGCATAGAAAAGCTTGAAAATATCCACATAATTTTAGTTGATTGTATTCTATCCCATTAACCACATTTTTGTTGTGACTACTTTGTTTGGGAACCACTGATGAAGGAGGATTCCTCATTTTACCAACTCACTTCACTTTTTGTATCTGTAAATGTAACACAATCTTCCCTGCACTGATTAATTTGAGGAATACAGTGACTAAACTAAGGTTATGTGAATCCATTTTCACATATTAGTGCTCATAGCCACAACACTGTCTAGTGTGACCTGTCAAACATTTTTGACCCTCTTGCCTGAATGTGGTCAAACAAAGAGTCAAACCACTAAAAGGACAGCTGTGGTAATCCAATACATTTAAAACCTGATATCTCACAACTAAACATAGTAGCGAAGAAAGTCATTGATGAAGTGTCATACCTTATTAGATGAAAAATATCTTTCTGGAATATGGAAAGTTAAAGGGTCAGTCCATTCATTTGTGTCAATTTACTAGTCATGATGTCATTAGGGTTATTTCAGCCTGGGCTTGTAACATACAGTACACATTTACAACAGAAAGCCTCAATTACATACTCATGAAAGATGCCAGAAAGGATTTATCTGCCTTTTCTACACTGAGTGATTATTTAAAAAATCTGATTCTCACAAGTCCTCCAACTCTATGGAAGGGCGATACTGCTCACGGAAGTACTCTTAACAACAGAATATCATGTCATATGGAGAGAAAATAAATCTATGTATGTTTATATAGACTTCACATCTCCCCAGCTTGGAATGTTGTTAATACATTTTAACAATAGTTTTAAATTATAAAAAGCTTTTTTGGTTAAAAGTAACAAAAATGTGTCCTGCACAAAAAGTGGATTCAGCAATAAGCGTCTAAAATGACTTGTTTGAAGGGATTACCTTTAAGACTTTTATTTCTTTTGGTGTCAAGTGATTAAGAAGAGGAAATTAAATATATTTATTTTCATCAACATACTACCCAAACTGAGCTTAAGCACACCAATATATATATATACTATTATTGTAATTATTATTATTATTATTATTATTATTATTATTATTATAAAACAAACCTGTCATGTTTACTGAGAAGGATTATTCATGTGTACAAGTTGTATTCAAATGAATTGCAGCAAATGGAAAGTTATTGAGATAAGATTTCTCCACACACCAGCAGGAAGCATATAAAGGTGAAGAACAACTTTGGCATGGCGGGCGCCTGGGTAGCTCACCTGGTAGAGCATGCGCCCATGTACAGAGGCTCAGTCCTCGACGCAGTGGCCACAGGTTCGGGTTCCGAACTGCAGCCCTTTGCTGCATGTCATTCCCCCTCTTTCTCCCCTTTAATGTCTAAGCTGTACTAGCCAATAAAGGCCTAAAATGCCAAAAAAAAATTTAAAATCTTAAAAAAAAATAATAACAACCTTGGCATGGCACAAACATGAACTACCACCCTTAAAAAAAGCATCAAAACAGGTTTGAATTGATGCAGCTGTGTCTTGGTTTTGATCAACAGATGGCGCTGTGCAGTCAGTATATTGAGTCCATTTGCTGCTTACAGGGAGTGAGCCTGAGGACTTGGAGCAGTGGAAATGGATGGTTCAGCACCAAAACTATTTGTGACAACCTCAAGAGAGACATCAAGGGCAACCCTGCAGTCTGTTCCAGTGTGTATCTTGCCATTTGCAGGAGCACACCACCAGTGAATTATTCATGCCAGCGCTGACACGGGAACCTAGATCAGGTTTACACTGTCACACTGATCCCCACAGTGCCCGAGAATGTGGATGAGACAGCAGAGGCAGGGAAAGATTGCTTGTGCACAGTATGCATATAAATGCACATACATACACATATAATCATCTTTAGGGAAATCAATGCCACTGATGTAGAATTGAGTATTTCTGTTGCTAAGCAGAAAATGAAAGACATTATCTGTTGTTTGGTGTGTGTCTGTGTCAGAGAGAGGAGGCAAATGCCATGCAACCAAAAACATCTGCTGCATGTTTGAATACTGAGCCTGCTGATGCACCAGGAAAATGTCATGCAGTTACTATAAATAATTCCTAGAAAATGGTCACACTAGAGATAAAAATTTACTGTGGATGGATTACAATAATTGCAGTTTCTTTTTTATCTGTGCACTCCCCTCACTGGTTTGAGGTAGTATAATGAAGATAGATGGCCCACCTACGCACTGAGAAGACTTTATGACTGTGCAGTTGGCCTCATGCATTAGGAAGAAGCAGGATGTGTGGGACTCCTGGCTGCAGGCCATTATCACACTCCCACGCGCACAGCAGCCAAAAAGGGGAACTCTGAGATAGAAAAATGGGAAAAGGAGGTTTCAAATCTAATAAGATTGTCGAATGCGCACCAATTATTGCCTGATGTACCCCCACAGCCCTGTCAGATGAACTCAAGTGCCCCTTCATCGACAACACCCATCCAAGTGTTCAAAGGTGATTTTCAGTTGGATGTAGCGCTGTCAATTTTGTTTCAACAATAATATTTTTCTGTCAGTTTGGACAAGCTTGCATTTACCTCTTGGAATGGCAGAAACTAGTTAACTAACTATTTGAAGATTTCAACCGTTTTACTTTTAGCTAATAAAAGTAAATAAGGGTTTGTTGTTATGTGTGTTAATATGTTTGTATTTTTTAACGATTTGTTTTCGGGAGATGCCGCTAGTATATTCTGGCCAATTAAAAGTCCAGAATATCAGTGTGGGCGGAGTTGACCTTTGACCTGTTGCATGTTATAAAGTTTGTGTGCGCTGTATGGTTGCTGTCGATGCATAAATATTCCTAATTTGCGGTAAATTAAAAACTACTAAATTATGTTAATATGCCAAATACCCATCCAAACAGTAGGAGGAAGAAGTTAACTAAACATTGAGGATTTGTCGTAAATGAAGCTAAAGCAGCAGGCTTTACCGCCAGCATATGTGTGTTCACGTTAGCTGAAGCACAAAATACAATCGGGAAATTCTTCATGGGGTCGTTGCCAAACTTCTGTGGATGGACTGTTTTCTACAACAAATAGGATTAAGACGCTTCTCTTCATCAATGGACAACTTAACTTTACTGTCACTGGAACATGAGCTGGCAGATTAATTGGATTAGTGAAGAAATCATCTCCATATTCAACAAGCTATACACCGCCTGCACCTTGATGTGAACTGGCAGCCAGAAGTCACCCACGGTAAGATAAAACGCTACTTTGATGCCCGTCGTGGGCCATGAATGACAATAATGGTCATTATAAATGAATGTGATGCGGAAAGGTGCATGTGTTTTGAGATTGTTGTAGCCTATTGTTTGTCACTAACGTTGTGTTGGCTTTGCGTTGAGAGCGGTTAAGATTGTGATGTGAGTTGGTAAGGTGCTAGATGGTGTTTGTTTTGGTCTGGTTGGCTTTGTTGTTTAGGTCTGTCATTTTTTACTCTGAGAGTTTATCACACTAACGCCACCTATTATGTCAAGATTGTGCTCATGATCTGATAGTAATATTGATAGGCCAAAATAAAAGAAAAGTATTTTGTTGTTTTGGTAGCACCAGAGTAGATTTGGGATAGCTGGATGATCATGGAAATGTTTTTCACATGCCTGCCCCATAATGTTTTCTATGCCACTGATTTATCAACTACTAGCTTTTTCACTTATGTAGCCTACTTTTTGCTAACTATTTCAACCGTTCTTTTAGCTCACATTTTTTAACTATTTATCCATTACTTTTAGCTTTCTGCCAATTAATTTGTTACTCTAAGCTATTTCATCCATTTATCCATTGACCTACTTGTTGACCTACTGTTTCAGCTATTTGTCCTTTACACACACTGATTAGGCTATATGTCATGTTGCTGTATATGTACACACCGTGTACATGTTATGTAAATAGGATCATCTGTGTCACACAAGGATAACTTATTGTTGCCATTAAGTTTTTACGCACTCATTCTGGTGTTCTGGCTACAGCTGATTTAATATGTGGATATACAGCATTTCTAAAACCAAATTGTAATTTCCATTTTTTCATATTAGTTGAGCTACAATATTTCCACGTACCCTGTCAACCAAGTAGCCCCGGGAATCAGTTTCTTTTAACTGTCCACCGAGGATACCATGGCGTGACGTGGAATGTCAGTTTGCAGAAGCAGGTTAGGAATAGCATACTCCCAACTGGGTTTCATAATGAGGTGCCTGAAGAGTTGGCAGGAGACAGGGGGGTAATTTAGAGAGCATGAAACGGAAGGATTTTCCCCCTGTGTTCACACAACACAACCCTAATCATTATTTTTCTTCTCTACTCTGTTTTGACCTCCATCTCCATTCCCTCTGTCTCATATTACTTTATTCATCCAGTATAGTCTGTCTGTCCTTCAGTAAAGGACCTGAGGAGCACAAGAAAACTGTTTCCCATGAGGTTATTTTCTCAGATAGGGCAAACAGAAGCTAACTGGTTACCACCACATCTGTTTTTCCTATAGAAAGTCTGAAACTTAAGGCAAATGCGTATCCTTTTGAGATTGATGGTCAAGGAATCAAAGTAATCGAGGACAGCTTACACGTGGTATGATAGCTACAGCCTTTTTAAACGTGTATTTTCATTAGAGCTTCAGTCTTCAGTTAAGATAAAGACACAAGTTTACCCTTCTCTGAGCTCTCTGCTGTCTATTGCATTTCTTAAACCTGCAGACATATTTGACTTACAGGCAAACACAGATAATAAACAGCAAATTAAGTGATAATCTTTTGAGTTATTTAAAAATGTGCTTATTCTGAGTGAAAGAGGACTAACTTAATAACTTGATTATCTAAAGATTAATTTAGTCAACCCTGCCATATAAATTACATCCTGTAGATTCAAATACATTGTGCAAAAATATAGTAATCTAAATAGGATAAGTTTTCCTTATAGAACTGAAGTAATTGCAATATTACAGATTACATGTTAAATGTTTGGACAATATTGATGTCTGAAGGACAGACGTCCATGGACAGACATGGTCTTAAAGTGTCCCATGTAATGACTACAATTAAATGGAGAGTCTTATTAAGAGAGGTCGGTGTCTAAAGGGGCCATTAATCCCACACAATTGGTCATAGATAATTGGACACGGAGTCTGTTGAATGCATTGTATCACAAAAAGATGAGCTATTGTAGCGTGCTACATAAAAAGGAGTTAGCTTTTGATCTTTAATAAAGCTGTGTGTGGAGCAGGGCACTAATACAACCAGCGTCCGGGGGTTTGAATCTCACTACAGCTGCTGGATTCACTCCTGGTATTGTAATGTGCTTTAGATAAGCTTCCACCAACTGCTCAAATAACTGATCTGATTTGAGCTCAAGCTGTCAACACAGGGCCTTAGAGTGACCTATGTAGCTGGTATCTCAAAAGGGACCTTTCAGTAGGACTGTACTACTGGCAAATTAAATAAGAGTAAATCTTTCAGAGTATTGCATCATATTTCATCATTGAACAATGATGGATTGCAAGAGGGCGGGTTGTCAGCTCAGTGATCTTCTTGTGCACTCATTACTTGTTTGGACACGCTTTCCCATTCAAGTGAATGAGAAAGCATGTCCAAACTTTTGACTGGTAACTGTATATATTAAAAATAATTAACACTACAACTGCAAGCACTTATGATGGGGCCCAAGCCTTCGATGCCAGTCGCCTCCGATGCCAGTCATCCCCGACGCCCCAGGGAGCTGCGCCAGTCGCCCCCTTAAAAACTTTTAAGCGGAAATGGGCGTGGCATGTATCAGGTGATTCATTTGGATCCAGGGAACACGTCCATGTAAGAATTTCTAATGTGGGATGTGTAATGTGGGAGTTAAAGACAAAAAAACATTATAGCGCCACCAAGTGGTCCACGTGTAATTTTTGGTAGGTGTGATCCATGGCCCATTGTCCATCTACCCTGTAAATTTAAAGTTGTTCACATTAGTGTAAGTGGTAAATTTAGACATGGGTCCCACAGGCCACGCCCACTTTGACCTCTCAGTACCCCACTCTAGGGTTAGCCTCAGGAGTGTCCCTAGATGGCACCCATCATATTTCGTAAAAATCGGATGAGCCGTTCATGAGATATAAACTTTTTGGAGTTGTAGCGCCACCTAGTGACCAATTTTCGTAAAACGTGTGGGGGACCTCCATAGGGTCATGGCAAAGAAGAAACAAAAGTTTGGCGTTGATAGCATTTATTTTAGACGAGATACTGCAAAGTTGGTGTTTTCGTAGTTAGCTACACAAATTAGTTTGTGCGCTATATGCGCAATTTTTATCTTATAAAAATTATTTTCATAACTTTTTGTCAGGTCAGTCTGGAGATGCTACATTCCAAGTTTCGTGCAGATCAGTCTCACGGTCTATGAGGAGTTCAAAAAAGTAGGTTTTTGATAAATCACGATTTTTCACACAAAAGTCTAGGCGGAAATGGGCGTGGCCTATATCACGTGATTCAGTTGGATCCAGGGAACGCGTCGATGTATGGATTTTGAATGTCGGGTGTACAGTGTGGGAGTTATAGGGCCAAACGCGTTTTTTCTGCTATAGCGCTACCTAGTGGTGGAAGTGGGTACATTTTTACGTCTGAGGTCCTTGCGGAGTTTTGGACCAGTCCTGAAAATGGCAACCCCCCACCATGTACGGTTTCGGCTGTAGCCGGAGTTTTAGGCGAAGAAGAAGAAGAATCAGTAGAAAAACAATAGGGTTCCACGCTCCGATGGAGATGTGAACTGCATTGCCTTGCAACACGCGGATGCGCCCTTGGGCTTGGACCCCTAATAATCCTCCAAGAAATGGCAACTAGCCAAGATAAACCAAAGACCTAGAAGCACGAAATGTCAATCTACCCAAAACCTAAGAGTTACTTATCACTTGGATGGTTTCTTTAAGTTAAATCATCACATATAATTAGCAGGAGTGGCATGTATAGCTCTTCTAGTACTTTGGTCAAATAATACTGCCTTTACATTTGTAGTTTATTCTAACCTAGATAGTACAGTATTACAGACATATATTTGTTGTTAATATGATAACTATTATATTACATCTGCAACTGTTAATCTAATCTCTCAACTGATTTCCCGATTTCAATAAAGGAAGATTCTTTATTTCCATAAAAACAACAGCATTTCCAGCTATTTATGTAGAGAGATGTAACTGTTCTAACCTATAAGTCCACTGTGACTGTGTATATTATTTTCTGACCAATGATGGAGGAAAAATGGGACATTATTTGGACATTATATTCTGAAACATTTCTTGACCTTTAGGTTAATCCACAGTGTCTAATGAATGTCCTCAAAATGCCGTACTCCTTCAAATATGTTTATATATTGTGGCATCATAATTTCTTCACAAAATTATGAATTGACCTCAGAGATTTGCAACAAGTTACAGAACCGTCTTCAGGACCCAGTTTTGCATCCAGACATTGTTCAAATCTGAAGATAAAATGAAAAATACACTCCATCATCACACACAGAGTGTCATTTTGGGCAGAATTAATCTTTAACTTTTTCAGACACTGGTTCACATTGGGTGTTTTTAGTTTTAATACAGACATAGAATCAGTTTTCATTATATCTTTTAATTTGTTTTTCAAAAGTGATTGGTTTATTAAATGCTTAAAATCCTTTCGCCCCTCACATGATCATCCTGTAGCACACATACTGTTTAGGTTGACACTATTTCAGCATCTATCTTAAGCACTTGGAATGTGACCAGAAACATTAAGTTATTCTGATTACTATTTTGTTATCTAAAATGACATCGTCGTCCCAGCCTGAGCCACAAAGGAGTAGAAGCCAGTGACTTCTCATCATCGTAATCTGCCTGTTTTGCAGGCTCAGAGACTTTGTACTGCTCACTCATTATGTGCTGGAGCGGCTACAGCTGCAGCAACTGTCACCCCTGTATCTACGCTTAAAGCTGTGGGTCATTGGTCATCAGCTGCTTCGGAACATTAGCTTTGCCCTAAAGCTCAAGATATCCTAACTGATGAAAATGCCATGAGCCGTAGCTCTATACTGTAACTGTAACTGCTACTAATTGAACTGGAGTTGAAAAACACTGTTTTATGCACAGAAAAAAAACAGTTTGGTAAACCGTAAATAGAGTCACAGTCATAAAGTTTGAACGTAGCAAACACTGTTGGTAAAATATTAACAATGGGTAAGCCCATTAGCCATAGCTATTGATTGTAATGCTGTAGTCCTACTGATAGCACTTGATACTTATCATATTGCAATATAAAACACGCTAATATACTGTATTTATATGTTGTACATAGGCCTGTCACGATAACAAATTTTGCTGGACGATAAATTGTCCCAGAAATTATTGCGATAAACGATAATATTGTGGTTGAGAGACCAATTTGCATCTAATGATAATGGCATAATAATGCAGGTACACTTTTTCAAAGATCAATACACTTTTATTTCTAAAGAATATTTAACACTGGAACTGGAAGACATTTTAAATATCCACAATATGTCTTTGATCTCCTTTAGTATGTCGTCTTTCACGCTGATGTACAGTTGTGGAATTGCCGTTTGTGACACGCATGTTCTCCCAGGCAATTCATAGCCTACTGGCTGTCAAAAGTTTGCTGCATTCCTCGAGTGTTTGTGCGATAGACTACAGACTCTGTACTACATTTTACAATTATTTAACACTAAATACACCTGCAGGTTGTCAGCTGTGTGGTTTGAAATGAAAGTGAGAAAACGGGACGCCGAGTAACACGGTTGATATCGCTCATATACTTTTTAGTTTTTTGACGGCACCTTAACTGCAAAGTGCTGCGGAAAACCCTGCTCCAAATCTCAACTAGAGTTTTCTGTCTCTGTCTCTCTCTCCGCCAGGAGTCCCGCCCCCACAAAGACCATGCAACTGACAAGAGGGTTCATTCCTCGTTACGCTAAGGAACCGAGAGTGGTCCTCTAGTCTCTTTGGTAGAGAGAGACGAGAAAAACAAACAAGCATGCAAATGGAAATTATTGCGGCCGGAAAAATTATTGAGCTCATTTTTTTTATCGTGCGATTAATTGATTTATTGACTATCGTGACAGGCCTAGTTGTACACTAAATAATGTCTCCAGTCTGTAGACGACCTCACCCTTGACAGGATCAACCTAACTGTGCTCTGTTGTACTGTACCTCTCTACTCTGAATTAAGCAGCTTAAGTTTGAGGCTGCTGTCGGTTTACTGACAATTATGTTGCTAAGAACATATACAGTACAAAAGTACAAAACCACCGCAGCCATGACTCCTTATCTAGAGTCTAGAGATGATACTCAGCTGTCAGATGACAAAAAGTAAACTTGTTAACCCCACTTTAGATACAGAATATCTAGTTAGCTATTGTAGCTAACTGCATAGATATCTACTTCTGGGGCAACTTGCTGGCTAACCAAACCATAGTTATTAAAGGAACACGCCGACTTATTGGGAATTTAGCTTATTCACCGTAACCCCCAGAGTTAGACAAATCGATACATACCCTTCTCATCTCCGTGCGTGCTGTAAAGCTGTTTTGGCGGCTCCACGCGGCGCAGGCCAGCACGAATAGGCGGAATGGTTCCAGTAATCCTACTGCTCGGATAGGTGACAAAATAACACCAACATGTACCTATTTACATGTTGTGATTTATGTAAGTCACAGCGTGTACAAAAAACAACGTAACATGAGGACACAGCCATCTTCTAACCGTAAACAAACCGGGAACTATATTCTCAGGCAGAAGAATATAGTACTTGGGCGAAATGATTTGCTTTGCAGCAAGCCTGTCTGAGAATATAGTTCCCGGTTTGTTTACAGCTAGAAGATGGCTGTGTCTCATGTTACGTTGTTTTTTGTACACGCTGTGACTCTACAAATCACAACATGTAAATAGGAACATGTTGGCGTTATTTTGTCACTTTTGTCACAATTCGGAGCAGTAGGATTTCTGGAACCATTCACCTGAATTTTCTGTGATGGGCTGCCACTGAATAACGATAGATTCCTTTAAAGACCCAGGTTGAAAACTACCAGATTGGTCTACTGTATATCCCTGCTGTATTTACTCAGAACATATTAAAATGCACAAGGTAAGGTGCCTCGGTTGACTTCCAAACTCTGCTCCAAACATCACTTCAAAATAGTTGTCTGTCTGGAGACTGTGGTACTGTAATCTATCTCTAATTGTTAGGTGAGATAAGTACACCTTCCAGTAATACTCCAGTGATGAAGTGAGCACCCAGAGGTGATGACACAGTTCACTGTCAACCTCCCAATCTGCCTCTCTACATCAGGTAGGAGCAGCACAGACGAGAATAGAGAGAGGCGTGTCGTTATGCAAGATCAGAAGAAAATCTCCATATGTTAATACTTGATTTAAATTCTATTTCTGTTCCACACCATCCCACAAAACACAAGGACAAGACTAGCAGAGCCTCGAGAGGACTGTTATTCTCTGTGGGCCTTTGGATGACTTGTCAGGATTTCAGTAGTCATCTGGGTGGAAAATAAAACAAGCAGGCAGGCAAACAAACAAGCAACAACAGGGAGTCTTAATTTCCATGAGATAATGACCTTCACTGGAAATATAAAGGTCACTATGTTTTTTGCTTTTTAGAGACCAAGACAATGGCACCAAACTAGGGCTGGGCGATATGGAGAAAATGAAATAGATATTATAAATAAGATATTTTTGACCAAATACCTCGATATCGACACCGCAACGATATTGTAGCGTTGACTTTTGGTGTTTTCACAAAATATTTACACTATGAGATTTTTGATAAATAATCATCGGTAATGTGAATATAATGACTAAGTGTAAAGGCAAATAATTCAGTAAGTTCAGAAAATATCATCACTTTACTGTAATGCAGCCTTTAAAACCAGGAAAAGACAACACTTATGCCATATTACGATATCCAAAATCTAAGACGATATCTAGTCTCATATCACGATATTGATATAATATCGATATATTGCCCAGCTCTACACCAAACCTGCTTTGTATAGATTTATTAGCAGGAAAATCACACATAAGCATTGCATCTGTTTTATGGAAATTTAAACTATATATAAAATACAATGGATGGATCAACCATCTGGCTGAGCATATCAAGGAAACAGGTAAACTTGTCATGGCAGTTTAATCCTCCCAGGCTTACAAAGCTGCTCTGCTGTGAGGATCAATTCCCTGGGGTACAAAGGTCATCACTGACCCTGATATAATACAGTTCAGTGACCCATCCTTGTGCAGTGTCATGATCCTGATTGTAAGATAATCAGTGCAACTGCAGCTTAGCCTTTGACAGTTTAAATTCCTATCTTGTAAAGTGTAAAACAAGTTATTTTTCTAGATTAAGGTTATAGTCACATATATGTTGTTTAACTGCTGGTTCAAAGTTCTCATTGGAGCAGAATTCTTATTAAGAGTGATCCTAAATACAAACCTCAAACACCTCTTTGTTATTAGAAACATTGTAATGTAAATGAATGCCCCTTTTTATAAAGGTTTTGGGGGATGGGGCATTATTAAAAACCTTGGTATCCATCACAAAATAAAAAATGCAGGTAATAAAATTTTAAAGTGATGTGTTCATCCTGCTAATGTGGACACAAGACAAGAAACACCAATGTATTGTACTAATTTAAATTCTGATCTGATGATGGTGCTACGATGAAAAGTTAAAGGAACACGGCGACTTATTGGGACTTTAGCTTATTCACAGTAACCCCCAGAGTTAGACAAGTCCATACATACCCTTCTCATCTCCGTGCGTGTCGTAACTCTGTCTGACAGCCCCAGCGCTAGCTAAGCCTAGCACAGATCCTGGAGGTAACTGGTTCCAACTAAGCCCAATGCTCCGAATAGGTGACAAAATAACGCCAACATTTTCCTATTTACATGTTGTGATTTGTATAGTCACAGGGTGTACAAATAACAAGGTCATATGAGACACAGCCGTCTTCTAACCGTATACAAACTGGGAACTATATTCTCAGAAAGGCGAAGCACTGCTACTTCTGCTACTTGGGCGGAGTGATATGCTAGCAGCACCTGAAGCCCTGTGGTGAGGAACAGAGAGTTCGCCTGGAGTTCACTCAGAGTTGGAGTAATAGAGTCAACAATTACTAGATAGTAAAAGCATAGCGACCCAGTGTTTGAATGCTTTCTAATTTTTCCTCATGCAGGCCAATGATGGAGACCACATAATGTGCCAGTATACTGTATATTGTGCTTGCTGAGGCAGCACATATTACAAAATTGTATATTGATGGAAGCTGTCTGCTGTTCTGTAATAAACTTTGAAAGGTGTAAGGCTTGTTTGTAACTGCTGCCTTGCAGCCAAAATCTTGACTGTCCAGTTATTTACAGCAGAAGGAAAGTCAAACAAAGTATGGAGCAGAAGCTAGGCAACAAGACAAGAATGTCAATCAAATGCCAGTGCTCTCTCAGATTTCTATGAAAAACTCAAGAAAGACAGAATTAGCCTTTTCAAACCATTCTGTACTCCATAATAAATATCAACCTGCTGTATTATCCTGACCTAAAATATAAACTATTGATGCAGGTGCATGTTGTTGGGTAATTGTTTTAAAGTGCCAGAACAGCTCAGTGGGAATCAGTCAATCAGTTGGCTTGCTCTACATGGAGAAGGTCATCAAGCTGAGAGGGAATAGATTCAGCCGAGCGCATTCTGAAGAGGTTTCTATTTATAGTTTGTCATCATATATATGTCTAGTCTAAATCCCACTGCTATCCCTGCAGAGTATATGTGTGTAGTGTATGTATATATGTATATATATATATATGTATGTATATATATATATATATATATATATATATATATATATATATATATATATATATATATATATATATATATTACACATACCCTAGCAGGCTTTTCTGATATGTAGCTCGAGGTGTGTGTCAAATTTGGGTATTTACATAGACTGTACACATGTTCCACACAGAGTCTTTATTTATTCAATGTACACTGATACACACCTTGATAGTACCATGCGGGTAAGAAAAATGCCTCTGGGTGAAATGTTCTGTTCAGGATGGAAAGCTCTAGGCTAAGTTTCCTAAAACCTTCACTCTAACGTCAGCTTTTGCTCCATCTAATCACACATATACAGGTGTTTTTGGGAAACGTAGTCCTAAGCAGTACAGAAAGGGATGTTGCAGGTATAACTATTGAGGCTGGGATAAGTACAAAAACATATTCTAACACAAACACCAGCTAGACTTCATCATACATGGAACAGAACCAGAACCAGATTTTCTTTTTAACTCTTTCTGTTAACTAATTTATTGATACAACAGTCCAATAATAAATTATAGTAATTATAATAATTAAGAAATGACAGACATGTCATATGATAAACAGGCTATTGCATTCTCTCCCCCCCCCCCCCTTCACAACCCCTGGAGTTCCAACAGGTATGAATTTGTTTACATGCAAATGTCACACCATCGTCACTGTGCCGTCGCTTCCACCTGCCGTCTCTACACACAGTGGCAGAGCAACGTGGCGCTCACTAGGACTTCTCAACACGCTTCTTCTTCTGGAACTTCCTGAACTGGGACTGGATGGCGACAGCCGCCTTCTCGGTCTCCGGGTTTTCCATGTCAATGTCAAAGTCTTCTGGGACGTCCGTCTTGGACGCATCTGTAAAGAAAAGGAAATGATGGGTCACAGCAGTGTACTAAGATTGGTCTGAGTCACATGGCCAAGTTCCTTCCCTTGGACAGCATTGTCCAATCATAACTTAGCAACCGTAACAAGGCATGGCAGTCCTGTCAATCTTTGGATTTGTCCAAATGCTGAAGTGGGGTACATTTGGCTCTAGTAAGAGTGATACTAAATAAAGACTTTGGAGGGTGTCTTTTCTGCCTGTACAAAACCAAAAACAGAACAGCAAAGTGTAAGGAATGGATTGAACAGTGTTTCTTAGCTCTAATGCAGGGGTCTTTCAACCTTTCTTCATCTAAGGGCTACTTTAAAATATTGAAAGTGGCCAAGAGCTACTTTCATCACATCACTTACATTTATTTACATAAGACGAACGAAGCTACTGTTTGCTGAAATTGCAATACCCAAAGCTTATGAAAAATCTTAACTTCACATCAAGGTTCATGACTATTTTACACTGACATTTTTACATTTAAACTTACATTTTTAGTTATCACATGTTTAGGACTAACTAGCTCTACAAAAACACACTGCAATACAAACATAACGCAGTTTCATTATTTGAATGTCTTCTACATGGATCATCAGCCGGTGAGGACGGTAACTTTGCACGAATCATGCAGCTTCAGCTTCAAGTCTTTTTTTCAGCTCTTGCAGTCTTGCAGTTGTCTCCCTGGTCAAAAGCCAAAGCATGAATTGATCTCCAGTTCTTATTGCCCTCTGGAGCTCAGCCAACACTGACCAAGAGGACACAAATGTAATCCCAGTAAAAACTGATACCAGCTGGTTTCAGCAAGCATTAGGAAAGAAGAGCTTTCATCTCCTGGTCAATGAAATCCTAAAGATCGTAGAAGTACAGAAGAATATTGAAACTCTTAGAAAAGATCATTTACCCATGAACTGACCTCAGAAAATTTATGTTTTACCTCTCTACCTGGACATAGTGTAATTATATTGTGACTTGACCTGGTTTTTAAACAGGAAATGCAATACAATATATGACTGCAGGTATTTTAAAAATGCATAACATGTAGGCTACATTTGTAATTATGTAACATGTTTGTTTTTTTACGCTGTGAAGGCTTGTTTACATATTAAATTGACTGTTAACATGAAAGCATCATTATCCACACATTATTTCTATGATACAGGCAAATGCAAGCAAAATATATATTTTTGAAGTAGGAAACTTCATTTCATTAATGCATAAAAGTGTGTTGTAAAATACTTCCATCCATGACCACTTAATCATTTACACATAAACCAAGAATAGCAATTGTAGGAGCGTCATGCAAAATACACCAATCGGTGGTGTTCCTGATTTTGTCTTTTATTGACTAAAATTGTGTAATCTGCTGTTAATTCTTTGCTGTAGCGCAGGAACATGGTGCTGAAAGGACCGCAACAGAGCTGTAGGCTATAATGAAGCAGGGATATTCACTACTTCGAAAGGCCAAAACAAGCTAACATTTACCCAAGCAGGTTTCACTGTGGCTCAAACGTCTGTCTGCGACATCTTAAGTCACCAGGAATAACAATCAGGAAACACGTGTTTCTCTGGCTTGGAGAAAACTGTGATCCTTGCACTGCTTTTACATACAGGATGCTTATGACAGACTTATGTTTATTTATATATACACTGTAGCTAATGTGAAATCATTTTCATTATCAGTCCCTGTTTAGCCATTTACCAGTCTGCACTGACAGACATTAATGATTCTCACGCTGAGATGAAACCTAATCATCCGTTAGCTGTTTTAACCTTTTTTAATTTTTCTCTCTCTTAATTGTTTCTCTGCAAAGCTCAGCATGGGGGCTCTTCCATTTATTTGCTCCTGCAAAGGATTGACCTGCTTGAGTTTGATCAGCAGAGCCTACTGTAGATAAACATGAGAGAGAGAGAGAGAGAGAGAGAGAGAGAGAGAGAGAAGAGGGGCGACTCACGTATTGACTGTGCAGCTAATCCTTGGGTTCCCTTGAGACTGAGCTTGAGTGCCTCTCTCTTGCTGTTCAAGGGGGAAAACACTAACTGCTGTGTCAAGACGAGCTTTGAATGCTGCATTAATTGATATTGAATTTTTCAACGCTCTAATGCCTGCTGCTTTCATCCCAGCAGCATTAGCTATTGAACTGTACCCTCCGCCATGTCAACACCAGACATGCTCATAATCTTTTGTAATACAAGCTGGTGACCTCTTTTTTTTTTTTTTTTTTTTAAAAAGCTGTTTAGATTGTCCGCGTGGAGAGTGGAGGCACGTACGCAGGATGTGATCCAGTGCTGTCTTCAAGTGCTGGAAGGAATATTGTAGTTTTGACAACAGGAAACGTGCAGCTCAAGGAAGTAATGAAAGAAGTTTAATTTATTGTAGTCTGAGACATTTCTGACCATTTATAGCAGATAGTGATAAAGTAATGAGGTCAGTATGCTTCTACCAGAGTGCTTGTCAGGTTGTCAGAGCAACGTCTGAAACAGTTTTCCTTCTGACGTGGTCAAGCGACACATCGTTCAAACTAGTTTGGTTTGATAATATCCCAGACTCTAGATTCGTCAGAAAAGGCTCTGCTCTTTGAGGGAGGTCTCAAAGAATCCAAGCAACAACAAGGATTCTGCTGGGAGGACAAGTACCCCCGCCACAAAAGTAAATGAACATTAAATCTTAGTTAAATCAACAAAATGCAGAATATAGGGAGGAGGTTGGGGTGTTGGAGGGAGCTGCGTCACCTCGGGCATTAGTGCATCAGCAGGGTTATGGTCAGAAATGTTATGTATGGTCACTACGCAGCTGTGAAAGAGCCAGTGATCATGAAACATGAATGGCAATCAGCTAATGGAAGCGCCACTTCAGCGCCCTGCCTGACGCTACTGTGTCTCGTGTGCATGTCTGGAGGGAAAAATTAAGTTTCATCAGCACTACAAAAGAGTGTTTCTTTTTTACAACTTGACATGGTTTATTTTCAAAATATTCTTAAGTTTGATGGAATTTCTTCTTTCAGTCTGACAATGTAGCACATAGTAACGTTTGATTTCTAAAATGCAAGCA
Organism: Perca fluviatilis; assembly: GCF_010015445.1. NCBI lineage: Eukaryota > Metazoa > Chordata > Actinopteri > Perciformes > Percidae > Perca > Perca fluviatilis. Next base: position 23,557,415 of record NC_053113.1, on the reverse strand, counting down.
CAAATCAGTAGGGGTGTAAGAAAAAATCGATACACTGGAGTATCACGATATTTTATTTTGCAATACTGTATCGATTTTCAAAAATGCAATATCGATTTTTTTTTTTTTTTTTTTTTTAAATAACTCTTTTTATTCATTATTCATGTAAGACAGTGGTTCATGTTCATGTTGTGTTTAAACCCCCTACCACTAGATGGCTATGAGACACACCACTAGTGTCCTTGCCTAACAGTGCCTAGCACTGCCTGACTTTTTGCTAGAAGCTAACAACGTAGCTATGGCTGAACTTTGGCCTACTTTAGCATATCAAAATTTGCTCACTAAGAACCTGTGAACCACAATCCCAAACTGGCAGTTTGATTTTCTGTGTATTGAATTGTTTACCTAAAATAATCTTCTTTGACTTTTATGAACATCATGTCTTTTTTTATATTAGTTTTTCTAAAATTATACTTTATATATAATATATCGCCATACGCACAGTATCGCAATATATTGCAATATATTGAATCATGACCCATGTATCGTGATACATATCGTATCGCCAAATTCTTGCCAATACACAGCCCTACAAATCAGTGAAAATACTTTGGCATCCATCTGGTTTTTGATCTTTGAAGTTTTAAGAGGGATCGCTTCAAAGCAGCATTTCTTCCATGTTGTGTATCAGTACAATTGTCTGCAAATTGAATTTAGTTTTCATTCAGGTGTGTGCTGTACATGTTATTGTAACCACACAATCTAATCAAGTCCAGTTAAATATTTCAGTGGAATTATTCATCTAAAAAAACATGTCATTATCTTCACGAAAGGCTTTGAGTCCTGAGGGCAGATTTTCATCAATTTTTACAAGACAGGAGGCAGTGGCTGAATGTGACAATGATGGATCATTCTCTTCAGTTCAAGGATTTCTCTCTTCCTCGACACACACACACACACACACACACACACACACACACACACACACACACACACACACACACACACACACACACAGAGTACGGATTACAAACCTATTTCCTCTTGCAGCAGTTTCAGTGTCCCTGTCTTCCCCATAATAGGAGTGTTATATCTGCTGTCAGAGTGGCAGTCTGGATCATCTTGACTGTGCTTTTCAGCGAGGAAGTAAAATGTATTTATTTATGGTGTTGGTGTGTGGCATCTGCTTGAAAAGAAGCCTACATGCTTGTAGGGTTGGGGCTAAATGGGTTTCTTCAGACATGACTTTCCTGCATGTTGCCAACTTTATCTATAGTTTGGATGGAATGGGTTCATAAGTGACGAGATAAGACCATCCTTGGTTGGCTGTGTTTCAAAATATATTTTTAAAGCTGCTCTGAAGACCAGTGAAAGCTGGGACGTCTTATTGATTTCACTGCTTAAAACCAGTTGAGCCATGAGAGGGATTTGTGGAAGCGGAGGACGAGAGGCATTAAAGAAGGACTTTTAGACCTTGAGACAAGAAAGACAGATTGTGGAAAGAAAAGTGAGACTCTGTATTAAAGTGTTCTAAACAGTATGTGGACATCTGTTTGGGCTTAAGATGCTGCAGTCATGCATGAGGTTTGTATATTTGTCACTAAAATGTCCCTTGCTGCACATTTGCTATGTTTCTCTTAAGGTGGGTTCAGCTCAAAGCAAAGCCATCTTTTTGCGCCGCGCAATTACATACAAAGTCGATGTGTCCACGAGTTGAAATGTTTCGACTCAAGCAAAAAATGATCAACGGCATTGAGATTCTCCTAGTCTCGCATTGGCAGACCTTTTTCCACAGGCTGTATCAGTGCTGCAGTGTAGTCTGGCTACACTGCCTATCTATTCTGAGATAGGGGAAATCTTTATTTTTCTTGAACTTCTTTAAACCAATCACAACTGTCCTGGGCAGTGCTAAGTCCCGACGGTGGAGATAGTGAGAGGGGAGGGACATCGGGCGACGGAGCTACTGTACATCTGTTGAGCCAGACTAAGATTCTCCTAACGTCACTGAGAATCAGAAATGGAGGACAAACTTATTGTTGCCAATTGTGGGCACCCGGAGCTTTACGGCTCAACATCAGAACTGTACAGAGACGGTACAAAATGGGAGAGGGCTTGGAGAAAAGATATAGCCATAGAACTACATGGTCATTTCTGAAGTGTGTGTGTGTGTGTGTGTGTGTGTGTGTGTGTGTGTGTGTGTGTGTGTGTGTGTGTGTGTGTGTGTGTGTGTGTGTGTGTGTGTGTGTGTGTGTGTGTGTGTGTGTGTGTGTGTGTAGGTGAGTCATTGTTTGAAAGGAAAATATCAGCGACCCCTCAGGCCTTGAAACACCAGAGGGGCAGCAAAAGAGACCAAAGCAATCAATACACATACACATTAATGGCTGGTTCTGTATTAATTGCTACTGTGTGCTCGGTTTTTCACAATGTGTTGACTTGTATTTTGCTTTGGCGAGGAAGCGTCTGTGTAACCTACTTGGATGTGGTCACACATTTGGAAAAAAACGTGGGATGTTCAAAAGACAGAGGAAATGTGTGGTTCCAGCTCTTTCTAGCCCTGAAAGCTTCTGAAACAGCGATTACAGTGTGCATTTACTAACAATATCTAACAGAATAAGACAAATTCATCATGGCTATAATTGAGTACAGTAAAGCTAATTTAAAAAAAGTGTGTAGAAAATGGGTCGTCTTCACTTTTGAGAGCTTGTTGCAAGCCAATTATAAAAAGGATGACTTTGATCTCTGAGGTGAGCAAATTTGAAATTACGCTTGTGCCTGTTTGAACCGGGGGGGGGGTGCTGTTGGAGTAGCAGTTTCCACATTGTTCTTTAACAATACTCTGCAAGCATAACATGTACATAAAGACATGGAGAAGTTTTCATCAGTGTGCAAGCAGATGATAATTTCACATACTGTATGATAGCATCATACCAAAGGATTACCAGTGCTAGTTTGTAGAGTATGATGTTGAGCTCTAGTAAGCCCATGCGTCCCCAGCTGTTGCACTGACTGAGACCAAGCACAGTCTGTGTTGTGCTTGGTCTCATAAGGTCAGTGAACAAATGGAGCATATGGCCCACACACACATAAACCTCTGGACTCCAACCATGTCAACCAATGTCACAGAAGATTACTTTTTTGTGGCGGACAGGAGTCTGTGAGGGTGTTTGAATGGAGGTGGTGGAAAGTAACAAAGTACACACACTCAAGTACAGCAAGTACAGTGTGCATTTCTTGAGTATTTTTTATTTTGGTCTCAAATCACCTTAAACAGCATAAACAAAAAAAAATGCCATGTCACTAATTAAGGACGGGGGGAAAACGTTAAAGAAAGGTGAAATTACCTGCACTTTGATAGCTTTAATGTAGCCTAATGTACATTTTTACAGCACTTAGTCCATTAACACAACAACAAAGTCATTCCAAACTTGCCAATCTGCTGCTATGAGTTTCTAAACAAACGGGGGTTTCATTCATTCATTCATTCACTCATTTATTGATTCATTTACATTCACAGTTGCTTTGACTCTACTCTTTTTTTTTTTTGAGAGCTGTTAAGTTGCTGTCAATAAAATAGACACTTTCTTCTGATTTTTCAAATTAAAAGTCTCCAAGGAATGGGATGGATTATATACCCTTTGAGTTGCTGGAAAACTTTTAATGTGAAACATTATATTCCTTCCTGCATTGAGTTTCATTTACGGTAGCTTAACGGTGCTAGAAAAAAGGCAAAATGTCCGCAACAGTGAATACTCCCAACTTTTTAAAATAAAGAATAAACATCATCAACAACACTGAACGTCCCCTGACTCTGAATGTATCCAGTACAGTTTGTATTTTGTACATTGTACATTACTGGAAGTAAACAGCACGATGCAGCACAAACAAGTTTGATAAACATTTAATCTTGGGCGGTTCTCTTTACAATAAACACGTCCATCCTCCAGCTTCCCACTTAGTTATCAGGCAAACAGACACTGCTGCATGTCTGAGGTGCATCACAGTTGCATGTACTTGTACCCTGTGCTCAATGCATTCCAGTGAATATGAATACGTCTCTGTGTGGCTATCCTTGAGCCTGTGAGAGGTAGTCTCTAAAGACTGTGCTGGGGGTATGCAGAGTGGGTGAGAGTCAATAACATTACTCTCTCCTTCCTGCTTTTTTTTTTTTTTTTTTTTTTTTTTTTTTCTTTTTTTTTTTTTTTTTTTTTTTCTCTCTCTCTCTCTCTCTCAATCTCTCTTTACATTAAGAGGAGGCCTTTTTCCAGGCATCCAATTAATAGTCAAGGTCAGACAACAAAGGAGGTGTGTGTGTGTGTGTGTGTGTGTGTGTGTGTGTGTGTGTGTGTGTGTGTGTGTGTGTGTGTGTGTGTGTGTGTGTGTGTGTGTGTGTGTGTGTGTGTGTGTGTGTGTGTGTGTGGCACTGCACGCTGTGTACTTTCCTTCACTCTTTTTATTAAGTGAATGAAAAGGTGGACCTGAATCCTACAGGCAGTGAGAAATTAGTCTCCTGCAACACGGTGTTTCAACTGAGCCAACTGCTTGAGGTAATCTGGAACCCATAAATTGGTGTCTGTGAATAATGTTGCTGTACGCTTTTTAATAGGGAGATTAGTTTTTCAGACAGGGTCAGTGGTTGTGTGAACTTGGTTTAAGAATTCCTTCAATCCAGAATAATGTGGCTTTCCAGGCAGGTTACTGGCTGCATAAAACAGAGAGGATTATTTGTTACGGTTTTAGATGAACTGTTTAAGAAATTTAAAAATCAAACAAGATTTTTAGAGATTGCTTTAACTCTTTTGTAAAGCTATGACTTTATTCCTTTCTTCATTAAATTTGTGGCAACAGGAGGGTCAACGGTTCCTTTTTTGACCTCTTTAGATTGAGAGACTGTGAAGTTTCTAAAGCTGCGTTGCTAACACTGGACCCCTGAGGATCTATAGGCTAAAGGGCGAATACAATAAGTTAGGAAGGCAGTTATGCTTTGTCCACCAGTTCCATCAATTGCATTGATCATTACAAAACAATCTTTTACATCAGTATTTCTGTCAGATAAGAACAGCTCTTTAGACAATCAAACACTTCATGCAAAATTCTGTGCGTTTGTGGAAGACCAATTTAATGCTAGCCCTACACTACTGACTAGGTTTCCTCTTTCCATTAATCAATTATGTATGTATGCATTGAATAAAGCACAGAGCACACTATTTTATAAAATCAAAATAGCTCGTTCTTCTTGCTTCCATCTCAAACTATGAAGTGGTGCTGAGTCAGGGCGACACACCAAATCACTGCCATGATTTAGAGGAGGTGAAGGCAGGGAAGATATTAGTTTTCTCGTTGAAGTCTTTATTTGCTTTGCTATGATAGTTTTAATGACAGAAAGCTCAACAATAAACATGATTTGTAATGCACTTGGTGCGTGGAGCTGATCTTTATTTCCCCCAGGACAGAACTGATACAGATATCTCTGCTCAGGGAGGCAATCATCAGAGAGTTGGATTTACAGGAGATGATGGTCATCTCAGTTTTGGCTCCTGGTGTCCATGTTATTTTACCCAGCTGAGTCCGGACATTACAGCTAACAGTGATCCTCAGCTTTGTCAAGAGATTTATATGAAAACTGTAAAGTGGTACAATATATAACCCCCTGTGAAACCCTAAGCTATTAGCAAAGTTGATTTGCTGTAAGGCATGATGCATGCTAAAGTCCTCCATTGCATTGTTGTATATTTTTGGCACAGTTTTAGAGCTTGAGGGCATCAGGTATGACAGAAATGAAGACAACTGATAAAAAATAACAAATTAACTCATTCAAATGCTTGTTATGAAATGTTCTCCATGTCATGTAAATGATGCCATGGCACCCTGACCCTGTCATTGGAGCATGATGAGATCTGACGGAAAGCCCTGAGGGTGTGTGTGTGTGTGTGTGTGTGTGTGTGTGTGTGTGTGTGTGTGTGTGTGTGTGTGTGTGTGTGTGTGTGTGTGTGTGTGTGTGTGTGTGTGTGTGTGTGTGTGTGTGTGTGTGTGTGTGTGTGTGTGTGTGTGTGTGTGTGTGTACTCTGCTGGCAGCGGTCCTTCAAACCCTGTTACTGTAAATCATGCCCTTTATAGCTAATCTTACATACATGGGCCCACATGTACTGTAAACTGTGGCCCACTAACCCTGTCATCCTGTCTTCGCTTCAGTCATTCTGTCTCTCTTTCCATCTCCCCTAATATCCCCTACTGCAAGTTGTCCAGTTGTTTTATTTAGAAAAATGGTCAAAGTTTATAACGCTCCATTTAGGGGCTGTTAAAATTGGTCTTGAACATAATGTTGCTAACACAAATAAAAAAAAATTCCAGTATTATACGATTTTGTACCTTCTGCTCCAGATGTCTTGTTGTTGCCAGCAGCTGCTCCAGATCCTTGTCTCTGCATCGCAAAAACAACAAAACAGAAAAAAAGTGAATAACATGGACATTTCATTTTACAGTACATTTTCTTCAAATTAAAATCCACCAGACATCAGCAAAACAATAGACAATTTCCCACAGTCCTGTCATCATATCTAAATGAACTGAATACGCACCACTGCTCTGTGCCCTTTACTAATCAAGCCTTGTCCTCATGATTGTTCTGACATCTACTGGGGGCTAAACTGCCAGCCAGTGTCGTCCCCTTAATCTGACCACATAAGCCAGGAAAAGGAGACCCTGCAGGCTGTGGACCCTTTGACAGTAAAAAGATCTAAAGACAATATACGGTATACAGTAGTGAAACAGTGCCAGAGGTGTTGCTGTTTACTACAGTTTGGAACTGTGACACAACAGAGGTCAGAAAAATATTTATATAAAATAAAAATATTTATATTAAGGAAATTAACTTGTTCACACTGTATTTATGTTTTGTTGTACCCATTTTTCAGAGTAAAAGAAGTAAATAGGGGTCCTTAAACCATGTAACTACCTTGATTAACTTACAGCTTTGATTTAGGGATTACAATTCATCAAGATGAAGATTTCCACAATGAGATAAAACTCATTGAATAAATCCTAAGGCATTTTAGCCACCCTTTATTTATAAATAAAATCTTTATGAAATAATGTACCTAGTTGCATCAATATATACTACTAAATATATTACACATGGATATAATATCCGTACATTCTGCATATATGAAGGGTTTTATTCAAAAACAATGTATGGTCATTTTAAAGAGAGGGGGGGGAACAGAAACTGTGAGAATTCATACTGATTATACGGTGTTGGTGGTTCTTGGCCATATCGTAATAATCATATTCACTCTCTCATTTAAATTCACTGCACATCACAAGATACAGAAGTGTAAGAAATGGGCAGATCGATGGATGCAGATGAGAAAACTACCGACTGTACGGTAGAGCCATAAAGAACCAAATACAAATACAATGTCTTACCAGGTATTGTAAACTCTCTTGCTAAACAAATGACTTTTCAGAAGTGATGTTGCATAATGGTACATAGCCACACTTAGCCAGTATATCATAATCATTATACTCTTACATACTAATGCAGCAACATTTATCTAAATGTCAACTTTCATTATCCTGCAGGCATTTATTTCCCACGCCTTATTACTTCTATATTCCAAACACACTCGCTTTCCTCATATTGAACTGCAAATAGGCAACGATCTCCAGAGAAATAGCACACAGAGTGGCTGTGTCCCCCTCATTTCTTCTGACGTGACTTAAAAATAGAGTTAACGCAAGGGAGCTGAAAGAGTTTTAACTCCTAATGAGATGTCCACTACCTGACTCTGCTGACATGAATGTTAAATATGGTGAAAATAATTGGTCATCTATATTTATATATGTGTGTGTGTGTGTGTGTGTGTGTGTGTGTGTGTGTGTGTGTGTGTGTGTGTGTGTGTGTGTGTGTGTGTGTGTGTTTTGTGTGTCTGTGTCTGTGTCTGTGTCTTGTGTATATATAATATAATATAATATGGTTTATTTTTATGTTAAGAGCATGTTGAAATAAAATCCCTATACTTCCACACTGAGGTCTGCAGGGTTGTGTTAGGTGCCGACAGCATTAGAGGCGTGAAAAGCGTAAAGGAGATATCGTGTTAGAGAGGAGTACAGGAGTGGCACTTCATCACAATGAGCAGATTGGGAAAAGCTATTCTTAGAACCATATTATAGTCCTTCTTTTAACATGCATGAGAGCAAGAGAGAGAAGGCATATCACAGGGAATGATAAAGGAGCCAGAGGAAGTATGGCAAAGAAAACGAGCAAAATGAAGTAAGGAGGAAGAGGATGTGGTGAGAAGTTACATCATCTCGGAATCCCACCTATTAAATATGAAGCTACAGCCAAGCCAACAGCTATTTATATTATCTTCGCATTGAGACTGTAAATGGGGATAAACGGCTAACCCGGCTCTGTCTGAAGGTAACACGTGCTGACCAGCACTTCACAAATTAACACAATTAGTTTAATCCATACAAAAATTATGTTTTATGTTACGTTACATTCATGTCTACATTAGTTGTTTTACAAGAGGGTTCTGGTTTAACCCTCATGTTGTCCTCTGGTCAAATTTGACATGTTTTCAAAATGTCTATCAGAAATATGGGTTTCTTTTTAACCAAATTACTCAAAAATTGTTCCCTACAACGCTCTTCTTTTATAGCATGTGAAAAACAATTGAAATGGTTTCAAAACAGTATTGTGACTAAACTTTGTCATACAAAAGTCTCTGATTATCCATCAACATACGTTCCTTTAATATTAGTCAAAATAATTCATAATTTCAGCTTTTGTAACTCACAAATTAGGTAGAATTTAATACAAACAAGGTTTATTGACCATGAATTCCAAAAATAAGTATAAAACTAGTGGTTATAAGTTGGTGTTCGTATAGTATGTACTGGTGGTAGTGAAAAAAAGTATCAAAAGTAGAAAAAAATAAAATAAAGTGTCAAAATCATCGGAAAAAGCGTCAAAGTGTTTATTTTCCATTTTGACCTGAGAGGCCAAGTGCATGGTTGCCAGGAAGACACCACAAGGGTTAAAGGTGCACTATGAGCACAATTTCATTTTTGTCTCAAATCGTAGGCATCTCTCCTTGATCGGCTAGCTGCCTACCCCCTGAATACACTGTAAAAAAAGCCGGTCTCGGGAGACAACACAGAGGTCGTAAGCGTCAAACAAACACTAGGGGCACAGGCTGTGCACCAAAATACAACAAACCACATTCCAGCCAATCACTGACAAGATGGTTGGGGGTTAGTGACAGGTAGTCTGTTAGTCATGACCGTTACGGAAACATGGTGGGAGGGGCGAGCTTGCTGTTTTGTTTGAAATATCTTGGAACGTCAACAGAAGTGATCATGCAGGAACTCATAGTGCACCTTTTAAGATACAGATGCAAATATTTGCAAAATTCTCATTTAAAGGGTCTTACTGCTGCTCTTTCAAGACCATAATATTGTAGGAATTAATTATAGACATTAAAGACTGATGATAAAAAGGAGATTTGTTGCAGTGCTAATGCAGCTATAAACCTGATAGCATCAAATGAACCTCTTGTTGGCAGCTCCTCTATATCAGCCCATTGCTAATTAATTTGGTGTTAGCTCTCCCTGTTATAACTGATGTCCCTAGGCCGGTGTTTGGGACTGCCTTGGTGGCCCATTTATCTTCACAGCCACAACCAAAGAGCAGGTGGGATTCAGTGGAGAGAAGGAGTGCAAAACCTCCAAACTTTACCACTCGGTCACTGCCACAAACGCAACTCACCAAATTATTCAGTATGTAATACATTTATAAGTGAACACTGGAGGAAATGCCCCCTGTGGAAACTCCCAGAAACTGTACAAACCAGATAGTGAGTTAAAATTGATGTTGTTAATAACATATATTGTCATGTTTATGATTTCTGTCTGAAACCACACACGATGGTAGACGAGGTTGAAGGCGTGAGATCAATCAATGTGTCAGTTTTAAACCCGGCCATATATGTGCAGGGAAGAAAAATCTCTCATATTCAATTTTTGCAGGAATTACAGTGTCACCCTCCTTATCATCAACTTGCACAGTTTATTGCCAGATGGGAGACAGGTTGTCAGCTTGTGTTTTCGTATGCACAAGCCTGGGTGGGAGCTGTGATGATGGGATTTTTTTTTCAGTAGTGAAAAAGGAACAGAGGATAAAGAGAGGATAGCAGGATCAATACCTCCCTCTGCAGTTAACACATACTTATACAAACATTGGCATTGGGAAGATAAATGACCAGAATCAACTGTCTGGCTGCCTGCTCTTGTCTGGGGAAAGAAAATAGGGGGGAGAGATGGAGAGTTAGGACTGCAGCAGTTAGGCTTCCAGTCTTTGCAATCAAATAAGTTTCTAGAGCCTGGTAGTGACAAAAGTTTATTATCATACCTCAAAATGCCCTTAAACTTAAACAAAATAGGTGGCATTCTGGGAAAAGCGCTTATTTGCTTTCTTGCCGAGAGTTGGATGAGAAAATAGATGCCACTGTAATACGCTATGTAATATAAAGCCACAGCCAAAATACGGTTAGCTTAATTTAGCATAAATACTGAAAAAAGGGGAAAACAGCTGACTTGGCTCCATCCAAAGGTTAAAAAGGACTTTATTGGTTGTTTGATTCATACAAAAACTAAAGGGTAAAAGCAATTTGTAGTTTTAAGGAGGGCTAATGTACTGCAATATTTTTGGGCCGGGCGTGACTTCCTGGAGTTGTCACTAACCTCACAATAACCAAGCAGAGGACGCTGTTAATTATTTTTACCTCCGCTTTTTTTGAGCTTAAAGATAATATCTTTAAAAGATGACCTTGTGTAATACTTCCTCTACGGTTAATATTTTTGTCTTGTTAAAGCTTTGTTTTTGTATTTTTGTTAAGCACTTTGTAACATCTGTGAAAGAAAATTGCTTGTATTTTAATCAAGCATTTCATATGAATTGATTTTTTTTATTCCATCTTGAACACGTAGAGGGAAAGCACTGGGGAGTTGGCACAGTAACAAACAGAGCAAGGAAATGGTTTCATTTAGGTAGCATGTATCTGGCTGCCTCCTAGGAGATTTAGCTCGAGCTACTGTCACCGCAACCTTTTCACAGCTGTTCCCTCGCTCATTCAAAGTTTTCCCATTTGTTCATGTCAGAAGGGTTTCCATGCTTTAATAGCTGAGGAATCGAGAAGGCATCATGTATCCTCTTTTCTGAGCCTCTCTTTCTGCATTATTAATCCAAAGCTTTCAATGAATTTCAAACAGCGTGTGCTGTGCTTTGATGCTGGGGAGAGGGATGGGTGGAGAGGGGGTTTCAAGCATCCACGCACAACACACTCATACCTTTTGGTAAGAAATGTCTATTTTGAAGCTGGTCTTTAATGAAATTCTGAATTTGTTTATAAAAAAAAGCAAAACGTGTGAGATGGGCTTTCAACACCACAGTTTATGTTTACCCGTCGAGCTAATCAGAATGCTACCTCTTCCCTCTTTTCATTTGTCTGTCAGGAAAAAAACCCGAAGTGAAACGACTTATGGAATTGCTTTGTGGTTTTTCACATTACAGTCACACAGCTGAGCTCTCTTCCACCCTCTTGTAGCTCCAAACAAATATCCGAGCCAGATAACAGGACAGTTTTGTTCTTCCCTGCTACTAATCCCAGCTCAAAGAGAATAGCTGAGTCTCTCCATCAGCCACTTGTAATGGCCATGAAATGAACTAGTGCCTGTGTTAGAGCTACTGTAGCTTATCCTTCACAACACATTAATGTGGCTCCCAAAAACTATTATAGCACCAGCTGAGTGAGCACTGCCAACAAAACTGCCCTCAAGCTCATCTGGTTAAGTTACTCATGTTTGCTTTTGGAGATATAATGTTGATGTAACATTACAGCACTGTTGCAACAAGATTAATATTTTATTACACAGAGACCAGCTGCAAAGTCTATACTGTATAGGCTTTTCCATTATTTACACATTCCCATAGGCCTAAAAGAAGATTTAAAAGCATGGACCAGTTGGTTCATATCTTATAGATTAATGTTCTTCATGTTCTGATTCTTAGGATCCATTTGAGCTACTGTATTCCTATAACAAAAATATACATAAAAAATAATTTGTTCTTATACTGAACACCTCCAGAGCATGCTTGAAAAATGTTCATGAAACTGATGGTTGTAAAGTTGTTTTCATCCATAGTAAAAAGCACTATGACAAATAAAATTAGAGTTTTGCGGTTTTAACATGACAGCACCATTTATAAACCTTTGAATCTCTCTACGATAGCAATTACTAAATGTGAGCGCTGCTCGGCCATGATGATCACAATTTTTTTACTCAGAACCGGCTCTCCAAGGTTTAACAGGTAAACAAACTTAATTAACAACCATCCGGTGAAGAGAGGAGGAACCATTACAGCTGAGCAGCTCTGGGGCCGAGCCAAACGTAAACTGCAATAACAGCAGCTCGATAAGTAAGATTACTGAGGGGGAAAGGGGCTATCCTCGCTCTGCAGATAAACGTGCACATGAAAACACGCACACACACTGGCGAACAAATCTGCACGCTTGTTGACACATCTACACAAGTGCACACAGACACACTGTTAGAAGGTGAAACAAGTAGATGAAAAACCAATCAAGTTAAAAAAACAGTGATTATGTGACGTTGAGAAAGGAGATGGAGACCAGAGAGATACATATTGTGCATCTCATTAATCATTAACAGACTGAGGGATACAAGGTCAACAAACTGTGTTTTTATGTGTGTGTTTTTGTGTGCCTTTCGGTGAAATACACACACAACAGTAATGCTACTGTAGCATACTGCCGGCAAACTCCATAGTGGCTGCATAAAAATTTGTGCCTCCAGGCTTTCAATTAGGATGCTTCCAGGAGAAAAATAAACACACACATGCAGACAAGAATACAGGCACACACTCAAACACAGGGAGAGTGAAGCAAAATAATAGAAGACTCAGTGTGCATGGACTGTAAGCACATTGCAAATTAGAGAAATGTAAATATGTTTTGTCTGTGATTGGGCACATTAATCGGGGGACTGAGAGAAGAGAGAGCGTTGAGGTTTTCAGAGACAATCCTTTAAAAACATCCACCTCCTTTCATTCTGCTGAGAGCGAGCCTTTATTTTCCTCACTCCAAGCCATACTCAGTTATCTAGCCTGCAGAATAGGAATAGAATGCTGCAGGCAAGCGCTTTAAGTTATTGTGGTAAATTTGAGTGAAAATTACGTTTATTAAATTCCTATTTCCATTTCAATGGACGTCAAGATTAAAGCTTCAGTGCATAACTTTTTGATATTAATGAACATCCGTTACATTCAAGTCATTGCCAAATGAGTTGCTACCATGCTAATTAAGACTATCATCTCCACACAACTCTCTCTGTACTTCTCAGTATGGCTATGTTCAGAAGATTGTGTCGTCCGGCGACTTTCCCTCAAGTGAAGATAATTACCTCTTCTGAAGGGTCCATCATGTTTTTTTAATCCTCCGTGTCCTTCTTGGCTACTAGCAACTGCTTGGAGGAGGGGTTTGGGTGCTGCGCGATCACGGAAGGCTTGTATCATGTGGATGCACTGAGAATTTTGTTGTCATTACCTAGAAATCCTCATGGGGGCGACAGATACTACGCACTATAGCTTTAATGTCCATTCAATCCCAAAATCAAGCCTGCACTCTCAAATTTAATGTTACGCCTAAATAAAGCAGATCCACACTGACACATGGAGCCTTATGCTAGTCTGTTTATTCAACAGTATATACTAGTGTAATTAACAACCAATATGAATAGTTGAAGTTTTAATAAAACTATACTGTGAAGGAATAGTTGAAAATTTTGGGAAATACGCTTATTCGCTTAAATGAGAAAATACCCCACTTGAGTCTATACGGTAAATATGAAGCTGCAGCCAGTTGGCTTATTTTAGGAAAAGGGGAAACAGCTGGCCTGATATGTGGTGACGGCAAGACATCCTGTTTTTACACTTTGCTTTGTGTACAGGTTAAACAGACATGTTAATTTCTGATCTTTAGAGGCGCTGATAGGCAGATTATAAGTGTGTCTCAATGTGGATACTTCTGTGAGTAGGGATGTCACGATACCAACAATCTAGTATTCAGTACCGATACAAACAAAAGTACACGATACTCAATACTAAAGTCGATACCTGTGTGTGTGTGTGTGTGTGTGTGTGTGTGTGTGTGTGTGTGTGTGTGTGTGTGTGTGTGTGTGTGTGTGTGTGTGTGTGTGTGTGTGTGTGTGTGTGTGTGTGTGTGTGTGTGTGTGTGTGTGTGTGTGTGAGAAGAAAAAAAAAAAGAAGAAAATAATAATACTTTACATTAAATTAATTCCTTTATTTAAATATTGGGGGCGGCAGCGTCATGTCACTCTTCTTTCAGTGTTTTCTTTTAGTTTCAACTTTCTGTTATGGTGTGGAGTGGAGGGGGCAAGGAGAGCGTGATTTACAAAAAAACGAAAACGTCAGTCTTCTGGACCCCACAGCCCGTTGCTTTGAAGCCTGGCATCACCACACAGCCAGTGTACAGTACCGTCTTTCATGAGTTCACCCGGAACTCCCAGACAGCAAGCATGTTTACAGTAGTTATGCCTGTTTCTCTCTGCCGTTGTTGTTTTTCACAAAGAACCGGGCTGGTTAAATTTAACTGATGTTATAGAGGTCCGTTAAAACAAGCGCTAGGCCTAAGAAAAATAATTTTTGGTTCCGGTTTCCGACCGACCCTGTCAATTTATGTACGACCCAAATTTATTTTATGAGCTTGGGGAAGAAATTATACGAATTAAATAAATACAAATAAAAAGTTTGAGGCGAACTATAATACATTTTTTGTACAGCACTCTTGCAATGCAAGATGCCTGTTGTCCTCCAGCAATGCTGGAAGAGGACCCGATGTCGCCGCAGTGGCACTTAACGTTGCCGTGTCCAGGTTTACGGCAGCAGCAGCAGTGTGAGGACGGCGCCTTCAAGCAGCACTCACCGGCCAGCTACAGCGCTACTGTTTAATATCGTTCAAGAGGATGGCACGTAAACACGATCAAATGAAAGGTAAACAGCCTTTAGAGTGCTCTAACGTTACAGCAAGTGAAGCTAATGACAACTTCGCAACACAATTCATTTGGATACAAGCGTTGCATTATGGAAGATAAACGCGATTCTGAACAGCAATGCCCGCGCTACACACACACACAAACACACAGCAGAGCCGATGTGTTTGCGTTACTTGACGCAGCACATGTAACTGATTGGAAACGATACAGATTATACATTATTTACTGCCACTGGCGGCAGATGAACTAACGCTACACTCGTTACTGTAAGTAGCCGATATTTCAGTCTGCGCTGTCCACTATTGTCCACCGCTCTGTGCAAACACAGCTCTACTCTGCAAACACAGCTCTACTCTGCAAATAGCGACTTTTTACAAACAAGCTAAAATGAAAGATGTCAGTTTGTAGTCTAACTGTTTATCTTAGTTTGCAGCGAATCTTGAATTTTGGACAAACTCTTGTAAACTTAGCTGCTGTCTAAACGAACCATCCTTTCCTGGAGCGGTAAACCTGTGGCTGTATTATAACACCAAAACAGATACATGTGGCTACTTAATATGCAAGTGAATGACGCCTTACCATGTTTTCAATTTACTAAGCGACAACTGTACATGTAGTAACAGGTAGGCTATGTTATGAAAAAATAGAGTATCCATCTGTAAAGGGAGAAACATTTTTTTGCCTTGCTGCCATTGGGAAAAAAATAAAAATTTAAAATAAAATAAATTCCCTATTGACCCATGACCTCAACTGACAACCAACCAGAACCAAACAATTTTTGTTATGCCCTATCAGAGCACACATTAGGTTGTGATGGACAACGGCAGAGAGAAATGGACTCACTTGAGGTTTGGGAGTTCCAGGTAAAGTTGTGAAAGCTGCCGCCGTAGATGTACGGTAAAGCCAGAAGCTGAATGCGGTCAAGCCATACAGGGAGATGAGGGGCTATTCAATGTTTTTCCATGCTGGTCAGTGTTCTTCTTCAGCATTTAGAGGCAGTCTAGAACATTTTTAACGTTAGGCGTATATACTGCCCCCGTCAGGTCCGGAAGGATTGCGTCCCCCGGGAACCTGGAAAAATGAGTACCGGCACATTTTCAGAATTTTGGTTGTTGGTATCGGTTCTCGTGACATCCCTATCCGTGAGTACACTTACATGTAGTACACTGTGTACACTGTACTCCCTTGTATAGTGCGTACATTTTGACAGGGTAATGACGTCTCAAAACGTGCACAGCTATTATGCACTGACCAGAAATTACTCTTCTTCTTTTTAATGGTAAATTTCACCTGGGCAATAGTCAGATGTTTTGCCACTATCTGACTACAGTATGGTACTAAAACACATTAACAAAAATATATGTATAAACTACATTTGTATAGTTCAGTTTTCGCTGTTTCAATGGCAACAACTGCAGCTTTCTCGCCCGCCATTTACACAAGTTTGAAATTACGTTTGTGCTGCGGTAGCTTCCGCTCCATAGCAAAGATGCCGAACGTTGAGGGCAAGTAGTGTCCAGCGTTCCACACTCAACATTTTGACAGTTTTGAGGGCAGCATTCGGGTAGTAGTGCACTGCATTTGGCCATACTCCGTCAGTGCGTGATCCTGTGAGAGATCCTCACAATCAGTCAGTTGATTTAATGTCTTGGTTGCACTGGTGCATAGCAAAATATCAACACTTATTTATCTCACTGATATGGAGGGACATGTGGGGGGAAAATGTGGGTGGAAAAGACGCCCTGTTTCTATTACAGTGAGGTGTTGGTATCGGTTTGTAACTCTGCTTCCTCTGAAACGACGTTTAACATATGGAGGATGCTGCTCTGCTGAAGGCCTGTGTGTGTGTGTGTGTGTGTGTGTGTGTGTGTGTGTGTGTGTGTGTGTGTGTGTGTGTGTGTGTGTGTGTGCGCCCTTTACTACGAGTGTTTTCACGTGTGCACAGTTGTGTGCTACAGACTACTCATCTGTATGAGCTCCATTGGCAGTTACATAAACCATACTGTCATAAAGGCTACAGGGCATACTGAAACACTGCCAAATCAGTGCTGGGTCAATAACTCCCTGCTGCAGAGTTTTTTTTTTTGTTGAGCAGCTAGTTCATGTCCGGGTAAAAATGAAGTGGAAACGGATGGGTTCTTACTGTTGCAATGCAGCACAGAGGTCAGTAATTACCATGAAACATAATTACTGACATTCCCTGGGAAATTGTTTCTCTGAAAAGACAGACAGTAGTTTGACCACAGTAATTAATACATAAAAAACCCATTTGAAAGGCAAATAGATGCTTGTATTATAGATGTGTCACGATTTGGATTTTAAATCAAAAATTGAAATCAAAAGCAGGATCGGCGATTCCCCCAGTATTTATTTCTCTCCGAAAAAAAGAAGAAAAAAAAGACACAGCGTAGCTTACCGGCTGGTAGTATGCAGCTAAAGACACAGGCTAACGTTAGATTACTGGTAGCCTGCAGCTGCTCTTTTCCAGACACCATGGCCACTGCTGGAGTCTGAGATAATGGCGAAACTGAACTAGAAAATACTCCTGCAGAGAAATGTCTTTCCCTCCCATACCGTGTATTATATTAAACATTATCTGTAGATATAACAAGTACTTAAGCCTAAATTTTTTTTTTTTAAGTAACTACATATATGTAACTTTTCAAGGTTTCTGAAACTGTGTTTGTCTGATAATCATAAATTACCTGTAACAGCAAATGAGACTTGAAAAGAACGCAATTTTTATATAGTTTTTATTAATGCCTTTGCAACAGGTCCGATTTTTCTTGCAAATTCACAAAATGATTTACAGCAGGCAGACCGGCTCTACAGTCACACATTCTGATGGGTCACAGATTTCGGTGTAACACTGGAAAAGCCTGTGTTATTGTATCCAGCCAGGTAAAGGGTAACAGGAGATTTCTTTATATAGGCCTTATTGTATTTTCATTTTATATTAGAAGTTATCTGTTGTAGTTATGGCTGATACTGGGGCAGGACCATCACAGAAAAAAAGGAAATTAAACGAAGAACAACTAAAAGCTAAAAGGGAGAGCGACCGACGATGGGTGAAACCCGAGTCCATCTCAGTCTGGCTTTCAACAGATAGAGACAATTACGGGATTGTAAATGATTCAAAACCAACCCCAATACCTCAGGTATGTATTATGTCTATTCCCAACATGACATCATGACTTGGCATAAACATACACGCCCACTTTCTTAAGCCAAGTGGCGTGTTATCGGTACGCATTTTGAGCTATCCGCATGTATTTCTACGCTGTATACAGCGGACGTAAACATACACGCCACTTGGCGTGTTATCATGTAAACATACACGCCACTTTCTAAAGCCAAGTGGCGTGTTAACTGTACGCATTTTAAGCGCCGTATATAGCGGACGGGTTGGGTTTAGTAAAAGAAGAAAGCGACATTTGAGTTTAGGAAACGTTACACGCGGGACACGATCCCCGGTCTCCTGGGTGAAAGTCCTGTGTTTGAACCATCCACCACCCCGAATAACCCCCCTATGCAGATTTTCGGCATTTCATACTGCTCTCTACAGCGTAAATTCACACGCAATCGCAAGTTAACGTAAGTCAATGGAGGCCAAACGGCGTTGATAAACACACTCAAAAATGAGTTTGCGTCTTGATCCCACGACCAAAAATGGCATACGAATTGGCGTGTCATACGCCACTTCAGTCTGCTATTTCATTAATAAAATAACTTTACAATGCGTGATGTAGTTGTACATCAGTAGCAAACATTAAATGACGTCCCCCTTCCATTTAGCGCCCGGTTTTTATTCCTTTTCAGTTTGTGTTGTCCTACGCGGTGATGCGTTTATCGTCACAGCCCTACTTCCCAGTGAGTGAGTTATGTAAACGCAACGAAGGTAAAGCATGTGGGCTCCAATAGGACTTCATGGATCGTTCACTTGCAACTCGGTAAACTAATGGTGCTTTCACTTGTAATTAATTCATTTTGAAAAACTCCAACTGTTGTTGTAACTTCTGGCTTATAGTGGCTCTTATTGTGGCATTCCCATCACTGCTGTAAAGAAAATGTTTAAATCGAATGGATTTTGAGAATCGTCACTCTCCGACTGAATTAGGTGCCATAATCCACCTCTGCAGCCTTTGGCACTGAGGAAATTCAGGTAGCTTGATTTTCTCATTAAATCATTTGATAATACTTGTTATGCTAAAATGCTCTCGCACCTTTTCCACATTCTATTCAGGGTATCCACCTAGTGTAGATTTTACAGAAATAAAGCCATTTCTCAACACGAGGGCTCCTGTTAATCTCCATGCTGAGCGTTGTAGGTGTGGGAATGACTCTGAGATGAAGATAGGTTGGTGTCTTTTACTATCTACAACTCAAATGTGGAGTCTTCTCAGCGGAGCCTCTTGGACAAGTACAGCAAGTCAGCGGGGGGTAGAGGATGAGCAGCTGATTTGCTTGTCATAAACATCAGCTGTTTGACTGTGACTGGCGATGCTGGGACCTTGGCATGGTCTTGCCTGGCAAACCACAGGGACTAGAAACTCCGGTGTACACTTGCCATTTCCTCTGTGGCAGCCAGGACTCCTGAGGTGAACAGTTGTAAGGTGCTAACATTGAAGATGATACACACATGTTTTCACATTGACTGTTTTTTTTTTGCAAAGCAGTTGCAGCTACTCCACTTTTCTCTTTCTGCAGCCACCTCCACACAATGCACACGCCTGTCAGTGTGTGAGACACCACTCAGTTGTATTGCTTCCTTTGTGTTCCTCTGAGCTTCAGGCTGTGGAGGGCTTTTCGTAAAATTATGAGTCTAAGCAAAAAGCAGATAAAAGCTGTGATGAAACCACTCCCACTGACTCTTTATTTTTTTTTTTTATCTAACATTTTATTTTGGAGGAGGGGGCGGGGGTTGCAATGCAGCAGTGAAACTCTCTGCTCACATAATGCGGTCGACACCAAGCCAAGAAGTACTAATGCCTTCATGCCCCAGAAAAGCCTGAAATCACAAGACAAACAACCTTTAGATTAAAAAATTATTTGTTTTCATTTTAATTCAGCTAGTGCTGTGGTAAAAAATACTTTGATTCACAGCAATTTCCACTGAGAAAAGCACTGAGGAAAGGAGGGGAGGGGGAAGAAACACATTATAGCTACTCTTCAAATTATTTCTTCAAACTCCCGTCTGTTACACAACTTAATGAGCCTTGAAATTGGCGAGATTACATTTTTCGTCGTCTCTTTCATTAGTGTGGGTTTCGCCAATCTCTGGGGATTGGTTTTCTCACTTTGGGATTGTAAAGTGTGCTGCCACAGAGCGTGTTGCTGTGATGAAAGGAGCAACAAACCACCAGCCTGCCAGTAAATAGATGAGGGAGTTTCCTGTGATCAGCCGGGGTTTTGGTTCAATCAGCCAGCTGATTTACAGAAGCTGTGCAGTACTTCTTTTTGCAACACATTTAATTGTGTGGTGAGAGCGAGAATATGTTTTTCAATTAAATCACAATAAACACAATCAAGTCAATGGGGTGAGATAGCAACACTTGTTTTCACAGCAAGTGCCCTTGGTTCAACAAGGTACAGAAATCAGGTGGACTCAACAGACATCAAGATTTCAGTTGATTCAAAAGAATAGTTTGACATTTTGGGAAAAATGCGTATTCCCTTTCTTGCTGGCCAGTGTATCTTTTGATCATTCAATTTTAATTTCATAAACAGGTGTTAAAAAACAAATGGTTATTTGATTTTCATTTTAAAATACAAAATTTTAAAATTGAAATACAAGGCGTTTTTTCCTTTTCATTGTCAAAAGGGGATGAGAGAAATTTAAAATATGCTTTGATTTTCATTTTCTATTTGATATGACAAAAAATAAAACCACTAGAAAACAGAAATGAAAAAAGGCCTGTTTTTTTATATTCAGAGACCGGATGTTGTCATTTCCAAGGCAACAGCGCAAGTGTACCAGTGTTGCTTTCAGCACCTGTAGGCTAAAATTACTTTGGATTCCTACTCTGATGTCATTTTAGACATGACGAAAAAAAAGGCCTGTCATGTGCAGAAATCTCTGTGCGCATATCACAGGGAAATGGGGGTGCAAGAGCATTTTCTGCAAGAAATGTGAGGAGACTTTGCACTCAAACTTGATGTGACCATAGACTCATCTGACACCACGCTGAAGTTAGTTTCCACTTAGCTTTCGCTTAGCTTCCGCTTAGCTTCGACTGATCCTCCGGGTTTTTTTTGCACCTCTTTAACAAATATAAATATGGCTATGAAATACATCCTGAAATGAATAAATGAGGCAATACATATAAAGATATAAATTAGTCAATATAGTTTAATAGCCTAAATACATATGTTTTACTTTTATTTATTTCAGGGGGCTTTATTTTATATAACGTTACACATTTTTTCCCCTATTTGCACGTTATATTTAAATTAAGTTTGGTTATCTTACAGACTCAGACTAAAAGCAGCTAGCCTCCCTGGCTTAGTTTATCAAACCATATCACTATCTGCCAAAGGAAATAAAACCTTAATACACCCATGAATAAAACACAAGCTCGGCAGATTCGTCTGATACCCAGCTAATGTTAGCTAGTGCGGGTCACACTAGCTTTGCACACGAACCACCGGGGACCCGGGTCACAACCTATGGTCACAATGGGCTGATGGCTAGCTGCTAGCTAGCTGCTACTTGACGAAAACAACCACAGCTAATATTAGACCCAGCACCGGAGGTCCCTTTTGACCATGAAAAGGAAAAAAACGCCTTGTATTTCAATTTCAAATTTTGTATTTTAAAACCCAAATCCTATAACCATTTGTTTTTTGTTTTTTAATACCTGTTTATGAAATGAAAATCGAATGACCAAAATATAAACTGACTCTTGCTGTAAAACTGTAAAAAATATACTGGAAGTTTTCTTATAGTTATTGCCTATAGCGAAAACAAGTGAAACTACTATCACCTTCTAGTACTAGTTTAACTTCACTGTGCAGTTCAAAAAGATTTGAATGTAGCCCTGCCTGCACGCCTTCACTGTCTCGCCTCTATGTGCTGATTCAAAAACTTTTTGGTTCTTCTTCCTCATGAAAAATTATATTTCAATCGGGAAATCTGAAATTGTTTTGAGATAGCGTTTTTTTCTGCAGCGTGGCTTAACTCTGTTGCGTGGGACATTGAAGCATCTCACTTTTCGGAGCAGATGAGAATGAAAAAATCAATATTGTGGAACCCGAAAGCTTCTTAGTTTGTTAATCTGTAATAGCCGATTCATAAGCATGGCTGGCATAATGCGATGATTGATGTTTTGGCTTCAGCTACTTTATCTGGCTCAGCAACACTGATCATTTTGGGCTCGACAACTAAAGACCCAGAGAGCCCGGCTTGCTTAGAGGAAGGCCAGCTTGTTGGCGGGTGACTGTTGCTCCAATCCAGTGCCAAGTGCCCATCAGTGGCGAGGAGGGTCCACGTGATACAGGGAGTATTTTCGATACGTAACCAGGCGACCCAGATAACGCTCCAGTCTGCTTTTGTGGGCCAAGCAGCAGGAGAGTAGCTTTGCAAATGAACTGAGAAGAGCAAGGTGTTCAAATTAAGACCCTAATTATGAGGAATGATGAATCTGTCCCTGCTTGTGGTGTCCCACCAGAGACTGTCGAGTAGAAACATCTCATTGAACAACTTCCCAGGGAAGAGAGAGCCAGGTATTTGATGTGATAATAAAGGAATCAGGATCAACGCATAGTTTGGATACTTTCTCCATGCCCAGTGGGTTCCTAAACACCACACCATTTGAAGTGTATAGCTTAGTAATTTAAATCAAAGTAGAGTGGTGGAGGAAAATGAAGGGTGAGGAATTGGGGGAATAATTTAATAATACTGTTCATCCGTTTCTGGGGTTATTTTAAGACTTGGCAGCTTACAGAGTGCAAGAGTTCCCTGCCACACTCAATGGCCATTAAGAATTTAAAAAAGCAGAAGTAGGCCACAGACAAGTCAAGCTGAAAGAACATAAGGCCAAACTGCCTCTTCTTCTATCTGTTTTTCAAGCGTAAGGCAGAAACAAATGAGTCGCTGGTCTTCCAGTGAAAGTAGAAACTGTTGAAACCATCAGCTCAGGATCATGAGCACATCATGGTTTCAGCTCCAACAATTTTTTGTGAAGAGGAAACTGAAAAGCTGCAGGAAACCCTCAGACCGACTGCTCCAAATTTCTTCCACCTCTTCCTATTTTTGTATCATGCAAACTAATCAAACCAGCACGATTTGCCTTTAAATGCCTCATCGTGTTTAAATGTGGTTCTGAGGCACTGTCTTATAAAACACTTCCTCAAAAGCTGTAGTAAATTTCTAGTGACATCTGCAGAGGGCATGTGTTGGCTTCCAGCGTGTTCCTGCTCAGACGAAAGAGATTTGTGACAGAGTCGCTTTGAGGATAGACAGTGCTAGAAAAGACCTGCGGGACATGAGGGTCCTGCAGGATTTATAAAGGAAGAAAGAGTTTCAATACTAACTCCTAGTGTGCTCAACGTCTGTCCAAAAACAAGTCTTGCTGTTTATTAGGAATGGACCCAGAAGAGGATTTTATATGTTGGCATCAATATCCAGGAGCATAAACAGTAAAATATGGATCTACTGGGCAAGTCAGTCCCAAATTAATCAAGTGTCGAGATTTATTGCCAGTTTGGCTCATCTTTGTTACTCTAACATCCAAAGAGACCCAATGTTAAATTTGAGCAGCATGTTTTCTTTTTTCACATAAGCTTCTTTAGAATTGAGCACAGCAGTTAGAATCCATTTAGTCCATTAAGAGAAGAGCACAGAATACCATTAATTAAACTACAGCTTTTTACCCTAACCAGTCCAGCACAGTGCTGCAGAAAGCTGATGCCACTGTCTACTAAGGGAAACATACTTATATTAAAATCAATTTTGTAGTTCGGTAAAGTCAAGTATTTTCAGTAAGCTGAAGATATGAGTTTAGATATTTATTTTAAAACATTTATTACAATTACAAATTATGAAAGTGTGCACACAACCTACTTAAAATGGAAACATAATAGTACAAATCAGCATACTCCAGCTTCTTCCTGTTGCAGCTACTTCTACTCTGCAGCTCATAATAATAACTGACAATTAAGACACAAGTCATTAAGAAACAAAATCTGCCAGGAGGAACGTTCAAAATGTTCTGTGGAGTCAAAGGTAATTTGCTGATTTGACACAACAGCTGAAGAACAAAGTCAGCTGGAGAAATGTGTAAAAGAGATGAGCAGCCACCAAAACCTTCTCAATGGAGAATAAAGACGCTGCTTAACCTGCCATTTAACATTACCAAGGGTACTATACACCTTACAGTATGTGTTGTTTTACACCAAAAAGAAAAATTACAAGCCACTTACAAGTTAAAATTTTAACTTGCTGCAATTCATTTTATAGACAAATTGTGTATTATAACCCCATGATGAACCTGGCTCCTCTTTATTCTTTACAGTAAGAAACCGGCTTCTAACCTGACCTCAGTTTAGGTCTTGGAAGTGCTGAATGAAAAGTTCAACCTGGAAATCAAACTGCTTTACATTTCAGCTTCAGACACAGTTTTATCTTTCATTCTCCTTGAACACAGAAATCTTATTATGAACACTAACATTGTGATTCAAGGTTGGATAATGCACACAAAAGTAGTTTTACCCTCATTTAATGTCTTGTTCCTGCACCCACTACCATCTCAAAACCAGTAATTAAAGTCTAAATATTGGTTAATATGTTTAAGAATGCATACATTAGCAACTTTGTCAATTGATGTTTTACAAGAAATAAAAGCTATAAGATAACTATAAAAAAGGAGAAAAAAAAACTGTTGCAACCTATTTAACCAAACAAATTAACAATAAGAACACAGTCTAATGTAGAGCCTGAGGGAGTGGATGGGGAGGTGGGAAAAACCTATTTACTCCTTTTATAACTGAGGTTGCATTTCCCAAAACCACATTGATAGTGATGACTGAGGGAATAAAACCGGTTACAAATTCATGTTTCAAGATTTTTCCATTCATCTTGATATCTAAACTGGGGACCCTGCAGTCACAAACCCGTTTCTGTAACCTCCTAATTCATTAGATTGGCCTGCAGACCCCTGCAGTTCCTGAAGTGTTATTGTCAGCCTCAAATCTGTAGAGTGTTAGGCTGTAATGATTTTGTGGGAGTTAAATTTGCAGCGTACAGCAGTTAAGTCGCTCTGCTAATTCAGCCCTTCCCCACCCACTCCATTCATAAGGTGAAGGACTGAAACCTACACACCATCACACATATAGTACAGGCCAAAGGTTTGGACACACCTTCTCATTCAATGCATTTTCTTTATTTTCATGACTATTTACATTGTAGATTTTCAATAAAGGCATCAAAACTATGAATGAACACATATGGAATTATGTACTTAACAAAAAAGTGTGAAATAACTGAAAACATGTCTTATATTTTAGATTCCTCAAAGTAGCCACCCTTTGCTTTTTTGATAGCGCTGCAAACCCTTGGTGTTCTCTCAATTCAATTCAATTTTATTTATAGTATCAAATCATAACAAGAGTTATCTTGAGACACTTTACAGATAGAGTAGGTCTAGACCACACTCTATAAATTCCAAAACCCCAACAATTACAGTAATTCCCTCAAGAGCAAGCATTAGCAGTGGCTATTGCGACAGTGGCAAGAAAAAACTCCCTTTTAGGAAGAAACCTCGGCAGACTCTTGGTAGGCGGTGTCTGACGGGGACGGTTGTGGGTGTGATGAACAGTGGCAGATAATCATAATCTGTCACATTAAAGATAATGGAACAGTGACTTCGAAGGTAATCGTGGAAGTTCATGTCATAGCAGGGCACATCGTGTCATACTGAGTAGTGCAGTCTCATGAGCTTCATGAGGTAGTCACCTGAAATGGTTTTCACTTCACAGGTGTGCCTTGTCAGGGTTAATTAGGGACATTTTTTCCCTTATTAAATGGGGTTGGGACCATCAGTTGTGTTGTGCAGAAGTCAGGTTGATACACAGCTGACAGCCCTATTGGACAACTGTTAGAATTCATATTATGGCAAGAACCAATCAGCTAAGTAAAGCGAAACGAGTGGCCATCGTTACTTTAACAAATGAAGGTCAGTCAGTCCGGAAAATTGCAAAAACTTTGAATGTGTCCCCAAGTGCAGTCGCAAAAACCATCAAGCGCTACAACGAAACTGGCTCACATGAGGACCGACCCAGGAAAGGAAGACCAAGAGTCACCTCTGCTGCTGAGGATAAGTTCATCCGAGTCACCAGCCTCAGAAATCACAAGTTAACAGCAGCTCAGATTAGAGACCAGATGAATGCCACACAGAGTTCTAGCAGCAGACACATCTCTAGAACAACTAACTGTTAAGAGGAGACTGCGCAAATTAGGCCTTCATGGTCAAGTAGCTGCTAGGAAACCACTGCTAAGGAGAGGCAACAAGCAGAAGAGATTTGTTTTGGCCAAGAAACACAAGGAATGGACATTAGACCAGTGGAAATCTGTGCTTTGGTCTGATGAGTCCAAATTTGAGATTGTTGGTTCCAACCACCGTGTCTTTGTGCGACGCAGAAAAGGTGAACGGATGGATTTTACATGCCTGGTTCCCACCGTGAAGCATGGAGGAGGAGGTGTGATGGTGTGGGGGGTGCTTTGTTGGTGAAACTGTTGGGGATTTATTCAAAATTGAAGGCATACTGAACCAGCATGGCTACCACAGCATCCTGCAGCGACATGCCATCCCATCCGGTTTGCGTTTAGTTGGACCATCATTTATTTTTCAACAGGACAATGACCCCAAACACACCTCCAGGTTGTGTAAGGGCTATTTGACCAAGAAGGAGAGTGATGGAGTGCTGCGCCAGATGACCTGGCCTCCACAGTCACCGGACCTGAACCCAATCGAGATGGTTTGGGGTGAGCTGGACCGCAGAGTGAAGGCAAAGGGCCAACAAGTGCTAAGCATCTCTGGGAACTCCTTCAAGACTGTTGGAAACCCATTTCAGGTGACTACCTCTTGAAGCTCATCAAGAGAATGCCAAGAGTGTGCAAAGCAGTAATCAGAGCGAAGGGTGGCTACTTTGAGGAATCTAAAATATGACATGTTTTTAGTTATTTCACACTTTTTTGTTAAGTACATAATTCCACATGTGTTCATTCATAGTTTTGATGCCTTCAGTGAGAATCTACAATGTAAATAGTCATGAAAATAAAGTAAACGCATTGAATGAGAAGGTGTGTCCAAACTTTTGGCCTGTACTGTACATGGTGCACTGTTGCTGACATTGCTGAAATGTGTGATTTTCATGATTGTGATGGAGGACTGGCCGATAAAACGATCTCAAAACGGGGTCGCAATAAAATTCAAGTCGATAACGATGATAAGCTTTGGACATATTTACCCGATAACACAACTGCCAGAGTCTGCCTTTTCGGCTTGGATGCCAGATACACCCACTTCCTATTGTGAGCATTTGAGTTGCCAGTGTTGTGTCGAAGTGTGTTCCCATTGTGAATATGTTTCTTGCGTTATCCTCTCAAGCTGAAGACATTGTTGATAAAAAGGGTTACACAACGTCAGTAGGCTGGTTTTAGGTTGCTTACAAAATCAAAAGAAATGTAGCCAAAACCAGACTGATCTCATGAAGTGGCATATGTATGATACGCCAATTCGTATGTCATTATTGGCGTGTTATCAAGACGCATACTCGTTTTTTAGCGTGTTTATCTATGCCGTTTGGACTCCATTGACTTACATTACCTTGAGATTGCATGTGAATTGACGCCGTAGTGAGAAGTATGAAAGGGCGAAAATTCGCATGGGGAGATGGACGGTTAAAACACAGGACTTTCAACCAGGAAACCGGGGATCCTGTCCCGTGTGTCACATTTCCTGGGTAAAACACAGGATTTTCACCCAGAAGAGTGGGGATCGCGTCTCTAACCTTTAACCCTAACCCGTGTGATGTTTCCTTTCCACGTTTGTTGTTTTCCTAAACCCAACACCATTCTTCTTTTCCTAAACCTAAACCTAACCCTAACCCACGTGTCATGTTTCCTAAACCCAACCCCATTCTTCTTTTCCTAATCCCAACCGCTTCTTCTTTTCCTAAACCCAACCCGCGTGTGACGTTTCCTAAACCCAACCATGGCCTCGCGATAATGTTTACGCTGTGGCGTTGCAGACTGTCCTCCGCTGTATACAGCATAGACATACACACGGATAGTTCAAAATGCTTACAGATGTGGCCGGGTTAGCTCAGTTGGTAGAGCAGGTGCAAATATATAGAGGTTTACTCCTTGACGCAGCGGTTGCGGGTTCGACTCCGTCCTGCAGCCCTTTGCTGCATGTCATTCCCCTTCTCTCTCCCCTTTCATGTCTTCATCTGTCCTATCAAAATAAAGGCGTAAAATGCCCCAAAAATAATCTTAAAATGTTTTTTAATGAATTTGTCATCCACCTAAAAAACAGAAACTTAATGTTGTTAACAACTTATGTTGTTGTTGCATACATGTAGTTTAATCTGACAGCAAATCATCTATCAGCCACAGGATGAAAAGAGCTCGGTAAACACCTTCCAACGCACTTCACTAAAGCAACCGGCTTAATAAAGATGTCGATTTACTTTATTGATTCACTTTACATCGCAATCTGTGAAACTGAGGAACAGGAGCCTGTCAGCTTTGTGTAAACAGCTTGTGAAATTATGGCTGCATAACAATCAGACAGCCACACATGCATTACAAAAACTGTTTACATTCCAGTCACTTAACCACCCAGTGTGTAATAGTTGCACTGGGCGTTCGACAGCAATCTTAGTGATTTATGATGGCGGTTGAGTAAATTGCCATTCATATCTTCTTTTCTGTTGATAAAGATTGTGTTTTTTTTTGATGGAGTGTTTTGTTGATTAGACACACGAGGAAAACATAATATGAATCAACATGAAAATAATAAATATGCTAATAGTATTAGATTGTTGATACAATTGTTTTACAATGGGAATTAAAGAATTATTTTAACCGTTTAAAGATGCTTTTAAAACTTTTAATTTTTCAATAATAATTAAAAAAACATCCTTTGCAAAGTGACTGCTATGCCAGTGACCTTTTTTAAATGGTTACAAAATCAAGATGAGATGTTGCAACAGCACTTTTTAGAAAGAGCGTGACATTATGAGAAAGTGCTGTTTGGTGTGCTTTCTTTTTTCTTTCTCTGAATGGATTTTAACTTAATTTAAACTGAGTCTACAGGTTAGTTAAATGCTAACATCAGAAGGTATATATATGTTTACAATGTTCACCATCTTCAAAGGGCTTCAAGGGCATCTTCAAAAAAACAGGCTGGGATTACATACCAACATACCTACATTTTTTCACGGCCACATGCACTTAAATACATGTACAGCTGGACCGGCTATCAAAACAAAGAACACAGAAACTCAGATTACAACACACATTGATTCTTTCATTCAAGAAGTCAGTATTTGTTTGCTACTATATTATTGTGCTGAATATCAAGTACAGCGCCTTTTAAAGTGTTAGCATGCTAATATTTGCTAATTAGCACTGAACACAAAGTACAGCTGAGGCTGATGGGAATGTTATTACAATAATCCTGAGGGGGACATGAATGTGTGAACCAAATTTCACTAAAAACCACAAATGTCAACCTCATGGTGGTGCTAGAGGAAAAGTCAGGAGATCACCAAAGTCAGTAGGATTCATCCTCTGGACACCATGAATGTCCATGTACCAGCTAAAGTGATGGACCAGCTAACAAACCATAGAACCATGCTCAACTGTCCATCACATTAAAACTACTTTTAAAGGACAAACATGCTAGTGCAGACAATAAATGAATCACAACTGGGTGAGTATTTATTTCTGCAAGTTTTAGTCTATTTACAAAGCCAAGCCAATTTAACCCTGTGTACCCTTAGGAGGAAAAAAATCTCTTCAAGTGAGGTCCATCTGCCTGTTGGACAGCTAACAAGAACCGTGACACAGCAGATCTACACAATCCACAAAATACCCCTAATCCAGCAGTCCATGCTCTAAAGCTGCTTAATATTTTGGACATAGGGACAGACCACTGCCTGTTGTAGGTTTACCAATCTGAGAGACTAGGACAGATTTATTACTTGCTTTTGCTAAACTAAAAATAAATGCTGATTTCTACCCTCAGACACAGCGGATGGAGCACCTCATGCTACTCATGGTAAAACCTGCTGATGTCAGTTTTGAAATGGGATGGAGAACAAATGTGAACTCTGAGATTAAAAGTGTTTAGAGCACCATCAGAGAGGAAAAAAATCATTATCTAAAGTAGATCTTCACATAATGACCTCAAATGAAAATGGAGGTCATGTGATGGTATTTGTTCAAATTCTTATTTGGTCAAGAACAACAAAGCTTAAGGGAGATCTACTAAGTTATTAACCATATAGAGTGCAGTGTAGTACAATAGGCTTACTTTGCTAATAAGCAAATGTCTTAAGAAGCTATTCAGAGTTGTCTGATTTGTGCTGACTATTAATGTGATGACCTCATCGTTACATCCCTGGTCAGGGTTATTTCAGTCTAAGTACTTACAGAAATTTCAATCTCTGCTTAAAGTGGATTAACCGCTTTTTCTGTCAAATTTATGTTTCCTGTCCATGGGCTGTTGAATTTCAAAGTAAGGCAGGGCTAATTCAGAGTAGCTGGAATACTACATATGATTTCTCACTGCAGTCACCGACATAAAAACCGGCTTTTTTTATCATTAAAAAGTATCCAAAGAAGCTGGTACTTGTAGTGAAGATCTGGCAGCCAATCAAGGCTAAGTTTATGCTTATGCTTTTAATCAAGCTAATCAGCATTTCTGTCCATTCCCAGCTGGGCAAACTTGTTAAAAAATTGGTGGGAAAAAACTCATACACATACTGTACAAACAACTTTCCTTATATTTGCTTATAAACATACCCACCACATCTGTATTGGTGCATTAAGTTACAGCAGTACGTAACAACGCTCCTTTGATGTTAATTAGCACAGAGCGGAATATGGATAGGAGGTGTCGAGGTAAGATCAATAAGATCTAAGAATATCTTTGACTTAATTTAGACACTGTCTTCAAAGCGTGAACTGCTTCTTCTCGCACTCACAAACACTGACAGAGCTGATGTGACAGTGACAGAAAAATTAATTCTTACAGGAGGCTGCCATCATATGAGCTTTTTTGGCTTGAAAGACGGCTTAGTTTTGAGTCAGTGACTGCAGGAAAATAACAGCCGAGTGCAATATTGAAGTCCGAAAATACCTGTGAGTCAACAAGAGTTCAAGCATCCTTGGAAAATGTTCCATGAAATGTGCAGTAACTCTTGACAGTGGCTTTTTCAGAGCAAAGTTACCTATAGAAACACAGTGACCACCTACAGGCAACTGTGCAAACTTCCAATGCCTTGTGGACGTCCCCTTGATAACTGGTGAATTTAATCCTGCTGTATTTGCGTTCATCTTTAGTGCAAAAGGTTGATGTTTCTGTAAGGTTCGCTTTGGGTTTGATTAAAATCGTTTCTTGAGTGATTTTTAAAAAGCCTTACAGAGCGTAGTGGGCCTTTTTAACAGCAGCAATTTTGACATGTCACAGCAACAGAAGCACAGGTGTAATCAATATCAATAATTATGGCTGCATTACATTCAGGTGTGCCGCTTCTGTCGCTGGCTCACTGCTCAGGCTCATGCTGCGTTTGTGTCATACTGTTTTTAGACTGTATTTATGAGCCTCTGAGTTGGAATTAAGATAACAAGAATTTCTAACAGCAACTATTGCTGAATTTCATGTTTCTCATTTGATAGCTCCTCGCTTGAACCGGAAGTTGTTCTGGCCCTCCTTCGTCAAGGCCGTCTCAAAGCTCTTATTCCTGCCCCAAAGAGCAGGGATACACAATGCAGCCTTCCCGGAAGCCGTGCAGCTAAAAGCTGTTCCTCTCTCCTCGCATGATTTCCTCAAGTCTCTCCCATTCTTCCTCGGTGGGACAGACTAAGACGAGAGGAAGGGAAGCAAGTGAAGACCACGTGGATGCAATTTGACGACATGAGGCGTACCTAATATCTCCCACTTGGCTAAAAGAACTACAAGAAGGTCAACAAAAGATTGGCAAAATAGCTGCAAAGTCATCGGCAGTAACGTGTAGGCTAACTAAACTCCAGTAGTCCAACACTAATACATTTGATTCAGCTATATTAAAAGGACAGTTTGTATCTGGTTTTCACATGTTAACAAACTGCCACAAATACATAACCCCCCAAAAGCTGCTAATTTAGACTATTTAAATGATGTGGCCACAAGGCTAACAGCGGAGGTAACCATCTTGCAACATGGGGGTTTTCTGGTAACTCTTCCCATTCTGTCGACATTATGTGAATGCAGCATTAACGTTATAGATAGTCCCGCATTGCCAGACCTATTTCAACAACGCTGTAGCGGAAGGTCTGGCTAGTCCACAGAACAATTCCTGGATAGGAGAAAAATGTGCTCTGGTTTATTAGCATTTCTTTAAACCAATCACAATCTTCTTGGGCGGTGCTAAGCGCCGTACGAAGCAACGGTGCCTCTGCAAAATAGCCTTGGGAAGGAACTTGTTTTGGTGGAACGTGTACATTCAAAAGTTGTTTTATTGTGCAACAGAAGTCTCAGATTGGACAGATAGCTGTCTCAATTTACCCTGCAGAGATCTGAGGAGCAGTTAACCATAGTCCTCATAAATCAACCGGAGTTTAGAATGCCAAAACAAAGAAAGCGGGAGGTGAGGGACATCCGGCTCAAATAAAGCCCAAGACACACCAAGCCGATAATCAGCCGTTGGACAGTCTGGCAAGGTCAGTGACTCGACTCTGTTCGGTGTGTTCCATGCTGTCGTCCGTCCGAGGGACATTCACAATCACCGACCCTCTCTTAGCAAACAAGCGATTGCGCCTGCTTTAGAAAGTTAACTAGTCGCAAGTTTGCGGTAAAATTCAGTTGGGTTGTCGAGGTCAAAACACAAGATGTAGCAGCTGTGAATCAAATAAAATTATTATAAATAATGTTTACTCTTACACTGAATGTTTGCTGCTTCAATCCAGATGAGTATTGAACAGTATTTTCCGCGACTGAAAAAGGCACATGTTGAGGATGAGGACCATGCCTGAACCGGAGGTATCAGTCTGAAACAGAGCTGAACAGTCCGACCAGTGGAATTAGTTAGGTTATTAATTTGTTTACAATATTTCCAGGCTTCAACCAGTGAAAGACAGGGTCAGGGAGAGAAAGAGATAGATTTGTTAGGCATTGAAGTAGGAGAGGAGGACAACATCCAACAGCGTGTCTGAAAATAAGTATAGTGACAGTATTACCTAGAGTATTCTACTTGTTCTGAGCAGGTTTGTGTAGATAAGGGGGAGAAAGAGGGAGGTGGAGAGAACAAGGGCAAAGAGTGGTGGGGATGAAGGAGGGATCGCTGCAGTGCTGACCACTGCGAGACTCATCCATCCAGAACATGCTGAGCTGCTCTGCGTCGGTTACTGGCTTCACGTCTTCCTCAAAATTACACCTCTTTTAATCAGCAGGATATGGCAGCTTCTCTTTACTTTGCACATTCATTTTACAAACAAAAGGCTCAGGTGATTTCGCTGCCGGCAAGCGATTTAATTATTTAAAAGCTGTTATAGCTCCTGTTGTGTGTGCACATTGAATCCATCTTTTATTTAGCTGGCCGATGAATGACTTGTTATAAACAGCTCACAGGGAAGTACGGTGATGTCTGTCACCAATCCATTTTAAGGACTGACCGAATGCATACCCACCAGACTGCAGGATTGAACTCAAATAACGCTGCCTTTTAACCTGAAGCGGTTTGGACATTTTTACCTGGGTACCTCTGAGTTTGAAGTGCCAGGTCTGAGGAGGTTTACTGCTACTGTTACACTCTGCAGAGTCAAATGACTCTTAACATTTCAACTTATCCTTTGTGCATACATTTATGCATATGTAAACAAACACGAATTTGCATGGATGCACATCATCTTTTAAAAAACAAATATATACCCACATAAACACACAATACTCCTGCAACTGCATTTAACTGCAGCCTACTGTACTAACGTGCAGCAGAATATAGACTGCTTGTTTTGAAGTGTCAAAGCAGAATTTCAGAGCAGAATTACAAGGCAAAGTCATTCATGTTTTATCTTCCCTCTTTTTTAAGTGTCACAACAATGAGCCGCAGCAGTGAGAAGCACAATTTAGCAGATTTTCTCAAAAATACATACAATTTTCCGTAAGTGCTGTTTACTATTATTTTCATTCCATAACATTTATAATTGAGATTAGATGTGAACTGAATTGTCATTCACAACTTGCATCGACTGACTGAAATGGAATGTGACTTGTCATCATCCCCGCTGCGCACAACTGAAAGGTGTTTTCTTAACATAACTGATGTCCCACAATGTTCTGACGTGTCGCAAATATTTCAAACACCAACAACTAGGTGTCACTTGGGTGCAGATAAGTCTTATGATAGTGTCACTCTTAACTGATGAGCAAAAAAATAAAATAAACGCCAGTATGTTGAGAATAGATTAGAGCACCTTTTTCTTTTTAAGACATGATCAGCTTTTTGGGTCCTTATGTCAAGACTGCATCACTATCATGATATTTAGTCAAATATACCCTCGACTGACACTTCCCAAATTAGTGTCAAACTACACACACAAAAATTCTACTAGTGACATTAGCAGAATGCTCCAGAGCATTGCACTTTTGAGTTTCTGCAGAATAAAAACTATGCAAAAAAAGAGAGCTATTAATACCCTCCTCACTCCACTTTCAAATGCATTGAGCTGGGACATCTGTGACTGTATGGAATCAGAGGGGAGCGAGCTGCGAGCTGTGGGAAAACCTAACGGCAGTTGCAAACTGTAACCCCCTGTGGTGGGTTATTTATACCGAGAGAAACAACTACAGTAATATACAGTATAGGTGGTGTGTATATCCACCCGCACTGCCACAATGTACTCTCATCCACAAACTGGTACACTGTAACAATATGAGAATTTAAATTACTGTTTTCCTAAAAAAAAAAAAAAGCTCACTTCTTTCACAATAGGCTTCTAAACCTGTTTACAGTGCGCTCGTTTTCGCCACATAGTTTTTGTTGTGTTTTAGTATCAAATCATGACCGAACGTGAAGTAGGTCTGAACCATTGTAGTGAAAAATAGATACCGTTACCTATCGTAACTCCACTATAGTGTCGCTTCAGGCGGAGTAGTAGCCCGACGCACAGATGCGCCCTGGTGTTCCCTACACTTTGACAGAGCAGCTGTGCTGCATTTTACACTCTGTAATAAATTATATCCGCGCTACAACAGTAAATGTCGGATCAGAAATCTGATCAGTTAACAGGAATCCGTCGTCGATAACAGCAGCAGTTTGTCTGGCTGTTAAATCTCTCATAAATGATGTTTCCCTCTGCGCATTAGCGCACCCATCGTGCGTAATTGGGTTATCCCCGACGTTTCTTTGTTTCAAAACACAAAATAGTCCTACCTCGCTCATGATGGACGGTAATGTCGAGGTTTCTCGGCTGCTTCCACTACGTGAGTTGCGGGATGAGAAGTTTCAGCAACAGTGGTCTTTTAAAAGAGTGGCTCGCTGCAGACAGAGAAGCTTTATAAAGTGTTAAGCCCAACTCCTCCGTGTCATCACGTCACCAATAAACCAATAGGAATGCCGTGGGCAAATGTGTCTCCCAAGTCACCACCCAACTCCTTCAAATATTCATAAGCTGTGTAAGCCCTTTTCATCAGAATCAGCCAAACAGAGCTTCTCTCTCCTTTAACACAAATGAGCGTTGGGAGGCATTTCATGCACCAGTCATCATGTCATTAGGAGAAATTGTTATTTCACTACATGTATCATTGAGACTCCCACCTGAGTGTGTGCAATAGTGCATGGGTGTGAGCTTCATAACAAAAGCTCTAAAAGTAAAATGATGTTCTGCCTTTTTATCTTCCCTTTCATAAACGGGGATTTATAGTTTGTCTGGGGTGCTTTACTGTAACATAATGTGCTTTTTTAAATCTGCTATAATGTTTAAATAATGACTTTACATTTTATAGTTTATTTTTTATTTCATGAAATGTGTTGTGATTTGCCGGGCATCATCACATTTTTATAGCATTATATCTAATAAAGGTTTACTGTGATATAATAAGCAAATGAGATTTCTGGTGTCCCAAACAACCGCATGTTAAATGTATTGCCTCCACGAGAACGAGCTTTGCGTTTTAACTTCATTAAATTTTTTTGTTGAAAGAAAAAGTGCTGGTGATTTTTCAGATAGAATAGTGCCTATTTCTAGCAGGCTTGTATAATGCTTTTGCATCAATCTAACTACATCCAGCTCTTTCCATTCCCTCCCGTTCAACCCTTTCAGCATCCATCTCACAAATTGAGGTAGCTAATTATCATTTGTCCTAAATCCATATATCCATTTAAAAAATTCAATACAGGCGGTGTTTGTCAAATTGAGCGTTCAAAAAGCAAGCGGCAACTCGGGTCCAAAATCCATTGTAACCTCTGGTTCCTGCACTTCTAAATAGGAATAGTTTCAGACAAAGAGAAACAGCACCAATATTCACAAAGCTCTATTGTGTATGCAACTTGAAGGCTGTTAAGCTTTCTTATGGACTGTCACTAGAGCACCAGTGAAGTCCCAATGGGGTCTTGATGGATGGGAGAAGAGGAAACCGATTACAAATGAAGCCTAACATCTCTGCTGCTCTGACCTGACCTGTGTGTCTCTGGGTAACTATCTGGGTAACTATCTATGGGTAAGCATCTAACAAGCTAGAGTAAATTTGCACTGAAAAATTGCTTTGTGGTCCTTGTTCTGCAAAAATGTTCCTCCTATTCCTCTGCTTCACATAGCTTGAGGGAAGGAAGTTGTGTTGTTTTTGCAGATGTTGCTGAGGTCTGTGTGGAAGCTTAAAGCAACACCAAAGATTCTTTTGTACCTTTAAAATAATGTTTCCAAAATCGTTTCAGTGGTTCATCAACTCGTAACAGGGTGAACGGCACTTCTGCATTCGCTTTGTGGCTCTCTACCGGCGGATCTGTAGTTCGAATGACAGCGGTAATGGACAATTCCGCTTCCAACCCGTAGGGGGGCCGAAGAGGAAAAGTGCTTTGGTGTTGCTTTAAGAAGTTAGCGAAGCACAACACAATATGTGATGCCTGCAGTGTAGCGTTATAGCTGGGCTTATGTTTTCCTTAACAGTGTGCAAGACACCTTCTTTACATTAACTGCAGAGAAGTTAAAAAACGCTGGTCATATCACACAAGAGGAAGTGGTTTAAAGTCCTGCAACGCCTTAATAGTGTGGCTTTGTGGCTCCACATAAACAAGCATGCATGGAGGATCGGCGAGTCATTCATCTGGTTATTGCCTTACACTTTTTCAGATGTTGAGTATGGAGATGTTTACGTCTGTAAACTACCTATGTCATCCCCCTCTCTCTCCTGCTTTCCTGTCTTCAGCTGTCCTATCCCATAAAGGCCAATAAAGCACAAATATAATCTAAAAAGAACATAACTGGTTTTGTCCATGGGGTAGATGGCAGTGAAACATTTACAAGCAAGAACATTGTCAGTCAGCTAGTGGCAGAGAGACGTCATACATTTTGGGAAACAGATGGTAGACCCACAGGAGACCGTGAACACCACCTGAAGGCAAGACATGATGTTTAAGTCGGAGGAGCAAAGGATTGCATATTGTGTACAATAGATAGAAGGGGCTTATAAAGGGAAATGGATGCTGGCTGTGTGCATGTATGTGTGCCTGTATCCTACCTGAATAAAATAGATCCAGGATTAATAACCACGACTCTGAAGTCACTCATGTAAGGTTCGTACAGTACATCACTCGTGTGGCACCTGAATTGACTGCTCAGACCATAGTGGATTGTTACATTGCCGTCTCTACAGTGGTAAATGTTGAACTTGTTTATATACATAAAAATGACGGATGAAGGTTTAGCTAAATCTTTTGTTGAACTCTGTTTCAGTTAATATTTTCTTTAGGATGCATGTTATCTGTTAGAATAATTTTATTATCAATGAATAGACAGAAACACTGAAGATTCGTTCGTTTTTACTTGCAAGTAGAATCAGTTTACAGCACTCACAGCATAAGTACAGAAAAGTGACTGACGAGAAGCTCTCTACAGGCGCTTTTTATAATTAATGATATGCAGTGATAATACAAAGTGATAATACAATGTTGATGTCGTCTGTTCTATCTGGTCAAAGTCGATGACGTCTCCTATATCTGGTCAGGGAGTGCATGTCCTGTCCTCAGGCTCCAGGCAGACCAGGATAGATTAGTGGCTCCCATGTTATCTTTTGGGACTGAAATCATTTTAATATGTCATTCTTATGCAGTTTTAATATTATCAAGACAGTAATATGTAAAATCAAATTTTCCTAACATCTGTATGAGATATTGCACTTACTGTATCACCATCAGGGCTTTTACAGTCTTCAAAATAAGACTCAACATGTTGTACAATCCAAGTTCAGACTGTAGTTCTTACTCCTGTAATGTTACAACCACACTGCACTCCAGGCTGCGAAATCCATGCGTAATGCATAGTGACTAAAAGCTGAAGCCGTTATTATCTTGATTGACTATATCATGTTGTCCACTGCTCATCTTTTCTGTCTGTATCTCATATCACATTCCACTGTGCAAGTTTGTGATGCCGTTCTGTTATATTTCCATCAGGGTTTTGACTTTGAATTTTTCCGATGAACATCTTTATTCTGCTTTGTTGTGTTGAATATCCTCCCTCAGAGAGATGCACAGCATCTATTTATTTTAAAACTTTTTACACTGTGTGTGTGTGTGTGTGTGTGTGTGTGTGTGTGTGTGTGTGTGTGTGTGTGTGTGTGTGTGTGTGTGTGTGTGTGTGTGTGTGTGTTGATGTGTTGCACACACATATGTAAATGTATGTTAACTAGGCCTTTTGGAGACATTTGCATTGATTTCTCCAAGATTTTAATAATTTAGCTGTTTTGTTTGGAAGCTCAAATGAGACCATACTGTCTGTCATTTTAATTGTCTCTAAAAGAATATCCATGTTGCCAGCCGCCATATGTGATGTAATATTGTCTGATATTGCTTCCGCTCTTTTGTGCCTGGAGCCAAAACTGCTTTTTATTTTTATTTCTTAAAAAGCATATCAGGATAAACCCTTTGAGATGTACCATCTTGTTTTCAAGGGGGTCCCAAACTGTACTGAATAAAATGTAACAAGTATAAAAGTGGTGCTGTTGATCATTAAGATCCTGGTAATAGTATTGTTATGCTTTATGATTATGAATCAACCTCATTTCTTCCATCTGAAAAAAAATGCTACAGCAATAGTGGGTAACATGTTTTTACAGTGTCTGGCTATGTTTTGTGATCAGTTTTCCACTTAAGCATAATAACGCGAGAGGAGAAACCGATCTAAAAAGTGTGTTATCTTACGGTCAAAATGTGAAAGTTAACAAACCTGGTGTGTGTGGTCAACGACATTACACTTCTATATCTCCGCCATGAAGCATCTCCATCAAAGGAGAAACAGAGAATATTTGTACCACAAACTGTTTCCCTTTCATCTCTCTCTGTCTGAAGAAGCCAACCCCAGCACAGCAGTTTAAAACACAGGAACAAAGAGAGTGACCTCAGTGCTCTTCTTACCGCAAGGCAATGTGGATAAAAATAAACCCCTTTTACAAACCCAGTTGGAAATGTATGTGAATGAACAATATAGATATTCAGAATATTTTAGATCGCTATCATCATCCTCATCATCACTTTTATCATGACCATAACTGTACAACTTTTTGTTTAAAAATGTAAAGTCACTGAGGTAGTTAATACTGTAGCTGAGCATTTCGGAAAAAAACAAAACAAAGTGTGTCATTTAGGTTATTTAGCTATCAAGCCTGTTCAATAGTTTTTGTCAATACTCATGCAGTAAATACAACATGGATGCAGTTGATACAAAGACAGTTCCAGAAATGCATTATAATCACAATGTTACAACATCCAAAATGGGTTTGTTGTAAAATAAACATCTGACTATTTTATTTATCCTGATGTAGTAAACTCCACACATTGAATACTCAGGTAAAACAGCCGCCCAGAGTAAACATATCTTCACTTTTCACAGTTTAAAGGAAACGGTTGGCAATATTTTGTATTTTTCTTACTGTCAACAAATCCCACAGCAAGACTGGAACTAGTGATGAATTGATTCTACTATTAAGTATTGTTTGTGTAGACAAAGCCTGGTGCTATGTATTCCTCGGTGCCATAGAGCTTCATTGTTGTCAAGAGCCCAAAAAAATAGCATAAACAAACCTGCACTGGGTAACATGTTCTTTCATTACCATGATCATGGATAGTGTAGTTTATTTTGAGTCAATCACACATACACATAATTATTTTTCCACTTTTATTTAGTACTTTGGGACTTTTATTCTGATTAATTCGCCATGTTAATATGGTTTTGAGTATGATGTCACTTCCTGGCTTTGTTCTATATATTTCTTGTTTGTATCTCACTTCTGGTTAGTCACCCTGAAGGCCTGTGTGCCGCAACGCGTAGGTGCGTATTTTTTTACCTTTTGCTATGCATAAGCTGCATCAATAAGGCATTTTAATATTGTCTTCAGCAACAGTGCCTTGGGTTTCATGCTTTTCTGACTCATACAGTACACCATCTTGCTGCTCCCTACAGAAGTCGTTCTCAACCTGGGGGTTGGGATCCCCAAAGGGGTCCCAAGATCATTTCCGGGGTTCACCAAATGGTTGTGGAGGAAAAAAAATAACTTATTTAAGACTGAGAAATGGTGTTTACATTACTGTGTGAGTTTGGTACCTTTCATGTGTGCTGTGCCGGCGGGTCAGGGGGAGTGAAAAAAGTCACAGAACGCATCAAAAATTCACAGTGCCTGGAGCACCTGAGACATTGTCGTCGTCGTCAAGGAGAGGGTGCGGGGGTGTCGCAAACGCCAACCTGATTATTCTGGGGGGTCGTGACTCGAAAAGGTTGTGAACTACTGCCCTAGAGCACTAAATATGTATTACACCGCAGTTAAAAACTAATTTACTACTGTTTGAGTAATGTGTGCTAAAAACTACAATGTCCAACTGCTTAAGAACATTTTTTGCCTTTTTTAAAGAAAGTGGTTTAAATGAAATGTGTAACCTACTTTCAAAAGTCTTAAGTGGGTAGGGAGATTAGTGCCACAGAGAGGGTTAGGGAAGCCGGAAAGCATGAAACAGACTTGCACATTGTTTGTTTTGTTCCTTACCAGGATTTATTGACAAAAAGAAACATTTAGAATACCACGTTATTGTTTAAAGCACAACACAAGACATACCACATATACTGTCCCGATAGAATTAACTGCTATAGTATGATATGATCTTAAGCTCAGATTTAGACTGGGGTTCGTTTATGTAGCTATACTATAAAATACCTACAGATATTCACTGCAGCACTGCTTCTGTTGGCCTGATAAGAAGTCATTTGTTTTCATTAGATTAGTTCAAATTTTAGGGCTGGAAAAAGTTTCCGAACCTGTTTTTGTATTATTCGCATGCAGTAGAATTCACAGTCCCTTGAATCAGTGAGTAGAATAGATGCACACAGATTTTTTTTTCTGTTTTCCAAAGAGAATGTCTCCAGGCTTTTTGACACAATGTTTGTTTAGAGTGTGTGACACACACAGACACACACACACACAAATCAGTGATGGTTGGCCACATATAAGAACTACAATATGTAGTAAAGCTTGAATGTACAAAGAAGGCAGCTATTTCTATTTGTGACACTGGTGAAGACTTAGTGACAGCTTACAGAGTTTCACAGTACACACCGCTTGAACAACAGGAGCATATAGCAGTATAATTCACAGTCACAGTGCCCTGCAAAGGGACATCAGAGATGCTGTATATGATGCACAGTCGAGTAGTGACATAGCCCACACATCCACATCCACTCTGCAGCACTATAAAGCACTATGTGCTTTCACACATGTACCATACAGTATGATTGTATCTGCAGAGGGAAGTGATTTATATTTATCATTATGTTATTTCAGACTCCACAGAAGGAAGCTGAGCTGCAGTTGTAGTTTGCTGCCTGCAGTTTACCTGACCCCAGATATGTATCACTAGCACCATGAAGAAGAACATGCCCATGACTTACACACAAATCATACTGTTTGCTTTGACTGGCAACAATAAATGATATCCTTCCACATTAGCTCTATATGTACTGGATGTTCTTTCCAACACATATTTTTGCCTTTGGGATTGGACTTAGCCAGATATGATCTTGGGAGAAGGAGATAATAGTCAATTTTTCAGCCTAGTGTGACAAGAGTTTAATTTGTGCAGTTAACTAAATGATAAATAAATAAAATTAATAAATCCACAAAATATGTTCAGGCTTTCAGCTCAGTGCTATATAACGACATAATGTTTACAAAAACATTAAGAAGAAGGAACGCAAAAAGAAGAGAACATACTGTATGGTGCAAACACGATGACACTGAATGCAGCGACATATAAAGAAAGGAAGGAGAAGGAGGAGAACAAACAGATCAGAGCTGCTTGGAAGAAGAAGGGTGAGATGATCAAAGGTGCCTTTCAGTGAAACGAAGTCCAGGTAGACTAGGACAGCTGGCGATGGAAATAACAAGATACTGAGCTATGTAAAGGGACAGAAGAAAGTGAATACTAACTTCTAACTAAAGTAGCCATGCTATGAAAAATGAGTCTTGTGCAAATGTGCATGCTAGGGCTGCACAATTAATCGCAATTTTATTGAAATCGCAATATGGACAATTGCAATATCCAAATCGCAGGGGGGTGCAATATTTGTTAAAGCCAAGATATGTTTCAGCCTACAAAATGTATCCTACACACTAAAGAAAACATCACTCTATAAATTAAATAAATAAATATAAAATAGTATAAGATTTTAATATTTTCAACGAAAATTTGAATAATGGTAAAAAAAATTATCATTGCCTCCAATATCGTGCCCTAGTGCATGCTCAGGTCTTGGTCAAACTGAGAAAGAAGAGTGAGCTGATTTAGAGTGGTGAAGTCTGATGAGAGCTTCAGGAAGGAACTGACTGAGGAAGAGGAGGGATTTGAGAGGAGACTGAAAGAGGTGTTGAAGAGAAGAAGTGGAGATGATGAGGAAGATGAAAAGGCGAGCGCAGCAGAGTTCAAAGGAGGAGCTCACACTCGAGGACGCTGCCATCGGCTGATCCTTTTGCTTTGGAATCATGGTTCTTTGGACTCAAAAAACAAACTTCCTATTGCTTCAGAACAAGTATCTGAAAGTAAAATAAAAAATAGTGTCTTTCTCTGTTCAAGAGCAAGAAC
Source organism: Perca fluviatilis (assembly GCF_010015445.1). Lineage (NCBI taxonomy): Eukaryota > Metazoa > Chordata > Actinopteri > Perciformes > Percidae > Perca > Perca fluviatilis. Next base: position 23,513,795 of record NC_053113.1, on the reverse strand, counting down.
TTCTGAAGGAGCTCTTTCTGTTGAAAGGCAAAGAGCAACATTAATGGTGGGTGTAGGAGGCTACTTCTTGTGTAGCTCAGGCTGAACAACCGAAGATCATCCTTCCTACAAACACCAGCCTAGTATATCTAGGAATTACGTACATTTTGGGCAATTCAGTGCCAACGTTTAGTGCCAATGCCAGAAGTAGTGTGTCCTAATATGTAATGAGGCTGATAGTAAGAGAACAGTGCCTCCTGTCACAGACATGAGATAAATGTTCATGTTTTCTCAAGTCTTGATCTCACTTCCAGGTTCTGTTCCATTAGCTTTTGTTCCACAATGTATTTTCTTATGCAAAGTTTATTTCATCACTTTCTATAAAAATGAAATATGCAACTGGTATTTTCTGTCCAAATTCTCAGCCTTACATGTAATTTTAAGATGGGTATTTTGTGAGAATTCAACATTCAGTTGTCGATTTTCCACCTTTACATACAGTATTCCATCAGCATTGGATTTTGGAAGTGGTGTATTTTGGATTGAGCTCCATCATAACTTTCTGTCTAGTAGTTCATCTGTGGATCAGGGGCCAAGTCCCAGTACAGAGCTAGAAGGTACAAATAAAAAGCAACCTCATTCCTCTTGTATTAGGTTGTTCTGTTTGTAAGCCTCGAGCCATTGAATCGTTTAGCGCTCCGTCTCTTGTCTCCACATGTTGGATTAAAGTACAACCATACAGCTGGCCCGTTCCAAGTGCAGCTCTTGTAATGCTGGTCAGTGTGGGATGCGTGAGTGCAAAGTTAAAATTGTGCTGCTTCTGCTGGAATAGCACTGAGTGATTTATATGACCCATAACTAACATGCATATTCCTTATATTTATTATACAAAGCAGTCATGGCATAAGTCCTCACTATGCCTTCTCTATCATGAAGGAGCGTGCTCTTTTAACTTTCGAAAGGTCAACAAATGTATGCGACAATGGAATTTTGAATGGACAAATCTGCAATTTTTCAACAGTAATTGAGGTATGGAGCTACTGTTCTATGTTGCAGTCTAAATTTGTGATACAGGCTGGTAAGATGGATGTTTTATAATAATAAAACTAGTGTAAAGCAACATTAACCTCTTGTCCTTTCAGCTGCCTTCTTTGTACATTCAAGCTTTACTACATATTGTAGTTCTTATATGTGGCCAACCATCACTGATTTGTGTGTGTGTGTCTGTGTGTGTGTGTGTGTGTGCACATCCTCACACACTCTAAACAAACATTGTGTCAAAAAGCCTGGGGACATTCTCTTTGTTTTTATGTGGTTGGCAACCTAATTTAATCCTGTGAGCACAGCCAACACTGGAGAGCCAGAGACAGCCACATAATGAAATCTCACACAGGGAAAACCTGACGGCTCGGCCTGCCTTGGATCCTCTTCTTCGTGATCTACACCTATTGTCTCTCTCCGTCATTCCACACTCTTCTTTTGTCTTCCTCTTTACGTCCTTGCTTTAAAATCCCCTCCTCTGCGGGGCTCCCAACTGCTGTCACACTTCCTTTCACTGTCCGTTTCTGTGATGCTCCCCATCTCGGCGAAGTATCGTCTGCTGAGGCTGGGTTCCTGCGTGGCGAAACGCTGCTGCTCATCAGAGTGTGCCGAGCCATTTTTATAATAAGTGCTAGCTGCTGGGCACTGAAAGCCACAGAGCCAATCAGCCTCTATTAGCACATAGCTCACTGAAGACAAACTAGGGTAGAGCTAATGAGATGCATACTGTGTGTTTGTGAAAGGAGAAGAAAAACACTGATACACTAGATCAGTGCTGGAAGACATTAGGCACCAAAGTGTGTCCTGATACAGTAGATCACAACATGTATTCTCTATTTTCAAGATCCGAAAAAAAGAAGGTCTGACTATTGAGTTATTTTTTACCATTTTAGATGCAAAAGAAAAGAGCTGGTTGAGGAGATTGATACTGCTCTCATGTCTGTACGGAAACTATGAAGCTAAACCCAGCATCCCTTTCACTTAGCTTAGCATAAAGGCTAAAAGTAGGGGAAACGGCTAGCCTGGCTCTGAAGGAAACCAATGTGAAAAGATGACAAGTTGTGGAGGATAATGTGCCTGACTATTTCTTGGCAGGAAACAGCAACTTCCTAGAATCTTGTTGTCACTGTGAGGATGCCAGACAACCAGCAGAGATTTCTGGAAGTTTCTCCTCCTGGCAAAGAAATAGTCCAGGCACATGACTTTGCGTAAAACCACAACATAATGTCTTTACGCATTTGTGAGTTTTAGAGTTACTGGTAGTTGGATTTTGTTACGTTTGGATAGAGACAGGCTAGCTGTTTCTCCCTGTTAGTCTGTTCTTATCTGACCCTACAATGTGGATAGTCAGCTGAAGTCATGCGAATGAAAATGAAATAAAAAAGATGAACACTCATGCATGCGTATACGGCATGTGCACACATGCTCACATTGTTCTTTCCTACACACTATCCGCACACACATACACCTTTCTCACCCCCTACACATGCATTTTCCCGACTGTGCAGTGTGCAGCTCTCCAGCTGCCATGCCTAGTGGGGATCTCCAGTAGAGCACAGACAGTTCATTTCATGTCTCAGCTCTGCACACTGCAGTTATTAGTGCCTAATTACTAGGACTGTTGCCAGTCAAAGGAAAGTGATGATAGGCTGTCTTCATGTCAGGCGCCAGTTGAATGTTTGCCTGACTGAGAGAGACAGTGATTGAACTGGAACCCACCGACCTGATGCCCTTACAGTGAATTTAGCGGGTTTTTTTGCAAACTGGTGTGGTCAGGATTCAATTTGTCTTGCCTTGTCTGTGCTGCTGATCAATACCAACTGTATTACAAGGGCAGCGGGGCCAAACCAATGTGCAATGTCAGCACCTGCACATAGATGGATCGGTCTCAGAATATTGGCATTACTGCTTTTTATTCATATCAGGGAGAAACATATTGATAGTAATTGAATCCATCTTAAACCAATCCTTCTCATCATGTATATCAATAGCAAATTACGGATATTTGTATTGTCATTTGATCGCAAATTCGATGTGAGGAGTGCAGCGAGCTTTGTGTATCATGAAAACTGCGCAGTGAAGCCACATGAGAAGGAATATGAAAATAAACTTAACGAAGCACTGAAGCTTAAAATAATGCAAAAATTCAGCACCTTAAAGAAATAGGTAGATGAGTAGATGACTCCTGGAAGTTAACAAGGTATACTGTGTTATATAGTGAGCTTTAGAGGTGTTGGTAGGCAGATTTTGTTTAGCTTTGGACAGAGACAGGCTAGCAGTTTCCCCCTGTTTTCAGTCTTTATGCTAAGCTATACTAACCATCTCATGTACCTTTTATATAAAGGTGGTATTGATCTTCTCTCATGTTAAATGTTTTATCATAATTAGTTATAATTGGTTCAGTTGTTAGTTCTGTCTTTTTTGGCGTTTTTTTTACAGCACTTTGTAATGGTACTAAGAAAAATGTTTTATAAATCTTTTTTTATTAAAATTGTTTAAGAAATTTTTAATGGTGTAATTATTATTTACAACGGATTTTGAGTCTGCTTAGTTATCAATATTACTACATGAAAGCTTTAATGTTGTCTGTTATAGTCATTCACCTAGTTTTTGTCACTTTAATTGTAGTTTTTCTGTAAGCATTTTGTAAATGGTCCTGACTAGTATTGTATCCAGAATGCCACTTCACCTGTTTCTGACTGGATCTGCAGCCTGTAAATGTGCCACAAATACACATTTAAGAATGTTCTAAAACATGATTATGACTATAATTGATGTGTGTTGCTGTTCTCAGTGTTGGCTCTTGTCTGCTCTATTGCTGTTTATATATATATATATATATATATATATATATACATACATACCATACATACATACATACATACATACATACATACATACAGTACAGACCAAAAGTTTGGACACACCTCATTCAATGCGTTTTCTTTATTTTCATGACTATTTACATTGTAGATTCTCACTGAAGGCATCAAAACTATGAATGAACACATATGGAATTATGTCTTTAACAAAAAAGTGTGAAATAACTGAAAACATGTCTTATATTTTAGATTCCTCAAAGTAGCCACCCTTTTCTTTTTTGATAGCGCTGCAAACCCTTGGTGTTCTCTCAATGAGCTTCATGAGGTAGTCACCTGAAATGGTTTTCACTTCACAGGTGTGCTTTATCAGGGTTAATTAGTGGAACTTTTTCCCTTATTAATGGGGTTGGGACCATCAGTTGTATTGCAGAAGTCAGGTTGAGACACAGCCATCTATTGGACAACTGTTAGAATTCATATTATGGCAAGAACCAATCAGCTAAGTAAAGAGAAATGAGTGGCCATCATTACTTTAACAAATGAAGGTCAGTCAGTCCGGAAAATTGCGAAAACTTTGAATGTGTCCCCAAGTGCAGTCGCAAAAACCATCAAGCACTACAACGAAACTGGCTCACATGAGGACCGCCCCAGGAAAGGAAGACCAAGAGTCACCTCTGCTGCTGAGGATAAGTTCATCTGAGTCACCAACCTCAGAAATTGCAAGTTAACAGCAGCTCAGATTAGAGACCAGATGAATGCCACACAGAGTTCTAGCAGCAGACACATCTCTAGAACAACTGTTAAGAGGAGACTGGCCTTCATGGTCAAGTAGCTGCTAGGAAACCACTGCTAAGGAGAGGCAACAAGCAGAAGAGATTTGTTTTGGCCAAGAAACACAAGGAATGCTCATTAGACCAGTGGAATTCTGTGCTTTGGTCTGATGAGTCCAAATTTGAGATCTTTGGTTCAAACCGCCGTGTCTTTGTGCGATGCAGGAAAGGTGAACGGATGGATTCTACATGCCTGGTTCCCACCATGAAGCATGGAGGAGGAGGTGTGATGGTGTGGGGGTGCTTTCCTGGTGACACTGTTGGCGATTTATTCAAAATTGAAGGCATACTGAACCAGCATGGCTACCACATCATCCTGCAGCGACATGCCATCCCATCCGGTTTGCGTTTAGTTGGACCATCATTTATTTTTCAACAGGACAATGACCCCAAACACACCTCCAGGCTGTGTAAGGGCTATTTGACCAAGAAGGAGAGTGATGGAGTGCTGCGCCAGATGACCTGGCCTCCACGGTCACTGGACCTGAACCCAATCGAGATGGTTTGGGGTGAGCTGGACCGCAGAGTGAAGGCAAAAGGGCCAACAAGTGCTAAGCATCTCTGGGAACTCCTTCAAGACTGTTGGAAAACCATTTCAGGTCACTACCTTTTGAAGCTCATCAAGAGAATGCCAAGAGTGTGCAAAGCAGTAATCAGAGCGAAGGGTGGCTACTTTGAAGAAACTAGAATATAAGACATGTTTTCAGTTATTCCACACTTTTTTGTTAAGTACATAATTCCACATGTGTTAATTCATAGTTTTGATGCCTTCAGTGAGAATCTACAATGTAAATAGTCATGAAAATAAAGTAAACGCATTGAATGAGAAGGTGTGTCCAAACTTTTGGCCTGTACTGTGTATATATATATATATATATATATATATATATATATACATACAGTGCCTTGCGAAAGTATTCGGCCCCCTTGAACGTTTCGACCTTTTGCCACATTTCAGGCCTCAAACATAAAGATATAAAACTGTAATTTTTTGTGAAGAATCAACAACAAGTGGGTCCCAATTATGAAGTGGAACGAAATTCATTGGCTATTTCAAACTTTTTTAACAAATAAAAAACTGAAAAAGTGGGCGTGCAAAATTATTCAGCCCCTTTACTTTCAGTGCAGCAAACTCTCTCAGAAGTTCAGTGAGGATCTCTGAATGATCCAATGGTGGCCTAAATGACTAATGATGAATAAATAGAATCCAGCTGTGTGTAATCAATTATAGTCCGTGATAAATGCACCTGCTCTGTGATAGTCTCAGAGGTCCGTGTAAAGCGCGGAGAGCATCATGAAGAACAAGGAACACACCAGGCAGGTCCGAGATACTGTAGTGTGAGAAGTTTAAAAGCCGGATTTGGATACAAAAGATTTCCGCAAGCTTTAAACATCCCAAGGAGCACTGTGCAAGCGATAATATTGAAATGGAAGGAGTATCAGACCACTACAAATCTAACGAGACCCGGCCGTCCCTCTAAACTTTCAGCTCATAGCTCATACAGGAGAAGACTGATCAGAGATGCAGCCAAGAGGCCCATGATCACTCTGGATGAACTGCAGAGATCTACAGCTGAGGTGGGAGACTCTGTCCATAGGACAACAATCAGTCGTATACTGCACAAATCTGGCTTTTATGGAAGAGTGGCAAGAAGAAAGCCATTTCTTAAAGATATCCATAAAAGTGTCGTTTAAAGTTTGCCAAAAGCCACCTGGGAGAACACAAACCAAACATGTGGAAGAAGGTGCGGTGGTCAGATGAAACCAAAATCGACTTTTTGGCAACAATGCAAAACGTTATGTTTGGCGTAAAAGCAACACAGCTCATCACCCTGAACACACCATCCCACGTACTGTCAAACATGGTGGTGGCAGCATCATGGTTTGGGCCTGCTTTTTCTTCGCAGGGACAGGGAAGATGGTTAAAATTGATGGGAAGATGGATGGAGCCAAATACAGGACCATTCTGGAAGAAAACCTGATGGAGTCTGCCAAAGACCTGAGACTGGGACGGAGATTTGTCTTCCAACAAGACAATGATCCAAAACATAAAGCAAAATCTACAATGGAATGGTTCACAAATAAACATATCCAGGTGTTAGAATGGCCAAGTCAAAGTCCAGACCTGAATCCAATCGAGAATCTGTGGAAAGAACTGAAAACTGCTGTTCACAAACGCTCTCCATCCAACCTCACTGAGCTCGAGCTGTTTTGCAAGGAGGAATGGGCAAAAATGTCAGTCTCTCGATGTGCAAAACTGATGGAGACCCCCCCCCAAGCGACTTACAGCTGTAATCGCGGCAAAGGTGGTGCTACAAAGTATTAACTTAAAGGGGGCTGAATAATTTTGCCGCCCAATATTTCAGTTTTTTATTTGTTTAAAAGGTTTGAAATATCCAATAAATTTCGTTCCACTTCATGATTGTGTCCCACTTGTTGTTGATTCTTCACAAAAAATTACAGTTTTATATCTTTGTTTGAGGCCCGAAATGTGGCAAAAGGTCGAAAAGTTCAAGGGGCCGAATACTTTTCAAGGCACTGTATGTTTATATATATATATATATATATATATATATATATATATATATATATATATAATAAATCCAGTGTACTTTAGTAGTTGGCACAAAGTGAGATGGAAGAAGGCTGGTAGAAGAGACAAGAGAAGCTTGAGGGTTATTACCATTTTTACGCCATCATCTTGTACAACAATTACATGAAAATATCAAAGAAAGATTTGTGTCACAATATCGAGCTGTAACAATGTCAATTGCTACAAAATACCAATTTATTTGTGTAGCACTTTCATGCCAGGAACGTTTTCTTTTACATTACCAGGACCACATTTATGGAGTAGTAAGCAGCTGTTCCATTATGCTAAAGTGTTTTTATCGCATCGTCTTACTGCACATAAAACAGCAAAACCGTACAACCAGAAACCAGTCTGACAGTCTGTATACTGGAATAGTTACATAATAAAAACTCAAAGATGTGAGTCTGAAAATGTCAGGTCAAATCTAAAAAGTACAGTGACACATCGGAGCTTCAATTCACTCTGTTTGGTTTGGTGCAGCTTTTATGCTGCTTGAGAGGACAGAGATGAACAGTCTGCTAGCACAGTGTTTCTTGGATAAAGGGTGGTTCTCGGTTGACTTTCATTTCCTTCACAGAAAGAGTGTAAAATCAAGCATGCACAAAAAGAATCCACACGTGAGGTGTGCAATTACGTTGTTTCACACTGTCCTTGGCTCAGCTGGAAAAGGCAGAGACGCTGTAGATTCTCCCATTAAATGAATAACGATGTGTTTTAGCCAAAGAGCAGAGTGTAGTCCTAAAAAGAGAGAACCAGTCAACTCAGCAGCAAACGAGGGAGCAGCCATCATGAGTCAGCGCTTGATTACTACACAGCCAGAAGACCTTGGTTTCCTCCGACTTCCCAATGACATTATTGGCAACTGGTTCTAAAGATTACTTCAAGCTGTATTTTATGAGACATGAAATTGCTGAATGAAGCGAAAGACTTTCTGAACAGGAGCACAAAATGTGTCCATGTGGGATGCAAGAACACATGGAGACATTTTTTAAAACTCTCAAAAAATGACACCTAAATATGACAACGTGTTCTGTTAAATGGGTATTAACTGGTAGGAAACCCAAACATAAACAGCAAGGATTTTATTGGTTTCTTCTGCAGCAAAGATGCAATTAGAGCAATGAGACCCAAAAACCCATTACTGCCTCTGTGGTGAGGTAGTGTTAATAAGAGCTAGTGTCTTGTTATTCTTGTATAGATCATAGGAAAAAGAATTAAAGAGAAGAAGGCATAGCTTTCTTGCAGAATATATTTCCCAGATCTCTGAACATTGGATTTGTTTGTTTTAGATGTTTGAACTAAAAGGAGTGTATATTTCCACTTCGTGACTGCTTTGTTTCCCATTTGATGTATCAACTTATTTTCTTTTGAAGGCATCCAAACAAATCCCAGTGCAAATAAAATGGCTTACAATTTACAGTAAATAGGATATGATTTTGGACACATAAAACAAGTCTCTCCTGGTTGAACTACAAATGGCCCGGGTGGTGATACAATATGGTTGGCTAAGTCCTACAGTTACAATGTTTGCTTGGCAAAAACTACAATAGAATTAAAGTTAGTTGTACTGTATGGTTTACTAGACATTCTTGTTTTTCTCCCTTCACCTGTTGAAGGTACCTTCTCCATCCCCAGGTTCTGCTCTCACCTGCCCCTTCTGTGGCAACATCTGTGGTTCTAGGTTTAGTCTTTGCAGTCTCATGCAGTGGCATTAGATCTGCAACGATTAGTCAATCAGACAAAAATTAATCATCAACTATTTTGACAATCGATTAATTGTTTTGCAGATTTTTTTTTATTTTAGGCCTTTCTTTTTGATAGGACAGCTTAGACATGAAAGGAGAGAGAGGGGGAATGACATGCAGTAAAAGGCCGCAGGTCAGAACCGAACCAGGGGCTGCTGCATTGAGTATTGAGCCTCTGTATATGGGCGAGCACTCTACCAGGTGAGCTACCCCAGCGCCCCCGATTACTGTTTGGATGGAAATTTGATGGTTCTCAAATTTGAGAATTTTTATATATATATATATATATATATATATATATATATATATATATATATATATATATATATATATATATATAATTTATAAAACTAGTGCCCCACATTGAGAGCATAAACCTAAAATACAATATCCAATGAGAACATGTTATTAATGAAAGGATAGAGCTCGCCCTCAAGCAAATGCTTTTCAGATTTCAGCAAGTTTGTCAAACAAGTGCAAGATGCATGTCTAAAGCTGTTAGAGTGAAAAATTAGCTGACTTTAAAAAAATTAGGCTGCCACTGCATTATATTCCAAACTGCCATCAGTTATACTGTGAATACATTTGTCATGTTGCTGCCATTGATTGGTGTGTTTCGGTTAAATAGAGGGAACTGCTCAATTGCCTCCTAATAGCCCAGAGGACGTGGTAGTTGATGCAGTCGATTTGATCATTTAAGAGAAAACAAGAATAGCACATGCAGAGAAGAAAGGAGAAAAAGAAAATGTCTCCTTGATTTCTATAGAAAGAAAAAATATGAGTTTATTCATCAGTATTATTAGATAATGACCAATGGCACATGGTCCAGATCCAAAGGTGATTTTTCACATCTGGTATAAAAACAAGATTTGTCTGCTATAAGAAAATGAGTTTTTCAGAAGTGAGATTTAAATGGATGGATCTAATGTGATGTAATAATATTCAGTTAAATTGCTTTTCAAATTAAATTATACGTCTAACACATCTTGAATGCCAAATTCTGTTTTATGGCTTAATATATGTTCCAGTCTCACACAGAAGAAAAACAGGCCTTCATGCAAAGCACTACAGGCACTCAAGAACTGTAAGTCTCTGAGTGTTTGAACTTATCTGTGGGTTGTGGAAACATTGAGTTTAGGATGTCATGTCCAGGCAGAGAGCATGCAAGGGAATCATCCAAAAATGACAGCTGTGCTATTTAATAAAATGCTGCAGTGGACTAAGCTGTACTAGCATGTTGGGATGAACTGAAAGCCTCTTACAGGACCAACTACATTCACCACTTTTTCACCTGACACAGCAGTTCAGGAGCCAAACATGCAACAGCTTTGTGCAAAAAACTTATGCTCCATCTTCTACTGTAAATATGTCCCTCAAATTCTGCCTGTTCATTCATACCTAAATTTATTGCATAGAAACAAACTCCCCCTTGAACCTCTTTCCCAAACCCACCCCATCACGCACCCTTCTAGCAAGATGCCATGTTCTTGTTTGTGTGCATCTGTGCCACTAATTCTCAGTTAAAGAATATATAAAATGGCCACTGATCGGTTACATCTATCATCATGTTGCTCTTAACAGAATTTCTGTAGGGTAAAAAAGTGTGTGTGTGTGTGTGTGTGTGTGTGTGTGTGTGTGTGTGTGTGTGTGTGTGTGTGTGTGTGTGTGTGTGTGTGTGTGTGTGTGTGTGTGTGTGTGTGTGTGTGTGTGTGTGTGTGTGTGTGTGTGTGTGTGTGTGTGTGTGTGTATCTCATTGATTTGAGCTTTTCTTTCTACTATTTTGAGGTGTAAGGCAGATGAAGTGTGGGCGGCTTTCCTCCCTGAGCCTGAGGTGAATTTCTCTCATACGGAGTGGTAAAATATCCTTCATCTTCCCCCATCCCTCCAAAGATCCCGATCAAAGCTACCAAAATTTGTTTGACAAAGAAAAATGGGTATAGAGAGAAAGACATGTTGGATGCCTTGATAGAGGAAGGAAGATGTATCACATGGCCCTTTGGAAACCGTTTAATATTTAAGAAGCTCTTCGATTTAATCTTAAAACAACTTTCTCCAAGGTGTGTTGCAGGCAAGGATCAGTACCATTTTTATCTCTGTATAATTAACGGTATTATCATATTTAGCACTTTTCAAAAGATGGCTGATTGTGCGAGGGATGGCAGAGAATAAGCACCTGTGTTTCTGTGGGACTTGCTTTACAAGCCCAGTGTACAGGTTGTCAGATTGAGCAACGAGTCAGTTCTGGATTTTACGAGAAGTGCTTTCTATTACGAGAGAGAATAGGTGCATACGAGAGAGAATAGATGCATAAGTCTTTGCCCATTCAATGACAGCTGGATATCATTTATCAGGACAGCACCATCAGGGGATGTGGTCTGCAGAAGCGCTGACGTGCTGAACTGCTACCTGCTCACTGCCAATATTGTTGCTATTCGAGCCTGGCCGTGACAGATGGGCAGGTCGGGACACATGAAAAAAAAAAAAAAAAGCCAGAAGAGTTTCAGCATCCCTGTCCCTTTGGGAGACACTTGAGGACTCTGTGTCCATTAGGACTATGAGCTTGATCAGGACTGATCAAGACTGGTATCAGTTCACCTTGCCCCCTTGCTAGAATCCTAATTTATTTAGCACACCTGAAACAGTCAACAGTATGACCATGGTTCTAAATCAGGTATATCAGAACCTTCAAGTTTCTGTAGTAACATTACATTTATAGTAGTCTATATTCGCGACGTTCCACTTCCGGGATTGCTTCATTGCCGACAGAAATTCTGCTGGATTTTACTCATTTAGGCTTTCTTTGTGTTGGTATTTTAAACTCCGGTCGATTTATGAGGGCTCTGGTTAACCTTTTCTCAGATCTCTGCAGGGTAAATTGAGACAGCTAGCTAGACTATCTGTCCAATCTGAGTTTTCTGTTGCACGACTAAAATAAGCTTTGAATGTACACCTTCCACCAAAACAAGTTCCTTCCCGAGGCTATTTTGCAGACTCGCCGTTGCTCCGGCCATTGGGTGGTCATCGTCTGTTACCATGGCGGCAGAGCCTGTCATGGGAGCAGGTGCTTCAGTCATTATGCTTCCTCCTCTTCTTTAGTTTTGGCCTGTTTTGGGATTTTTTTGTCGCTTGGCAACAAACCAACTGGAATGGAGCATGCATTATCTTGCCGATTTAGAAGCAATGATTCACCAAACTGCTTTATTTTTTTTTTGTTTTTATTTTTTCACAGTATCTGTATTTATTTCCAGACATAATAACATTTACATATAAACACTGGGACTCAAAACTCCCGCCCCAAACCCTGCAGAACCAATGTCCATCAAACCCTGAACACAAATAAATAAATATAAAAAACTAAAGAAAAAAGGAACTTAAATACATAATAACATAATAATACAAATACTACATAATTAAATAAAAAGGGGGGAATAAGTACAAAACCAACTGTGCACTGCTCATACCCACAAGTGAGCACCACACATAAATTAGATAGTGATCATTCAACACCAGACGGTAAACATTTTTCCCAAATGAACTGCAGAGGGCCACTTATGGGTCGTCCCCAGGTGTTTCCACCAAACTAGACAAGTCTTTATTTGCAAGAGAATTTCTAAAGGGGCCCCAGATGTTATCAACAATAGGTTCCTTACCCCTGATTGCATACGTGATCTTTTCTAAGGGCAGAGTTGCTGTTAATTCTGAAAGCTATTTACCTATCCTTGGTCTATCCATCTCTTTCCAAGCAATTGCAATGACTCTTTTGGCCAACAACAGACCTATATCTAAAAATAATCTATGCTTCTTTCTTATGTTGCAGTTAGTTGGGTAGATACCCAATAGAAAAATGTTGGGTTCTAAATGTAATTTTATATCTAATATTTCCTCAATACACTGTTTCACTTCTTCCCAGAATTTCTTTATTTGAGAACACTGCCACAAACAATGGAAAATCGTGCCCTTTTCCTTTTTTTTAAGTTTAACTGGAATCAAGAACGCATTAACCAGTTGTACTGCAGACATTTTAAACCTGTGTTCACTGTTTGTTACTGTGCTTTGGTACACACCCTCTCCCACTCCTCAATGGAGATATTCTCCTGTAGGTCCTCTTTCCAGGACTCAAGCTTATTTACTGACGTTTTTGAAGATTCACCAACCAGTTCATTATATATTTTGGAAATCAAGCCCCTTCCCTGGCAGTCTTTCACCATCATTTCTTTGAAGATGTGTATCGTCAGGACTATAAAGATTTCCTATTTTTTGTAACCCCTGCTCAGCCCAAATTTTAAACCCCTCACCTCCTCCTGGGGGGAAGAGATCATTTCCCCATATCGGACTAAATAATGAGAGCGAGTCAACTACTTTGAGATATTTCTTAACCTGTTGCCACACACTAATTATATTTTTAGCCATAGGATTCTTGGTTTTATTTTTGAGTTTCTTAAAATTAGCTGAGTACAGGTAAATGGGCAAAGGCAGCTTCAGTGTATCACCTTCCATTTCTCTCCACAGTGGCACATTCTCCTCAGAGTAGTAGAACATCAGTGTTCTCAGTTGCGCTGCCCAGTTGTACCATACTGAGTATGGGCATTTAAGCCCTCCTCTATCATAAGGCAAGTACAACAATGATAGGCGCTGCCTGGGGCGTCTATTGTTCCATAGAAACTTGATGAAAAGTGTCTTCAGCTGAGAAAATAAATTGCTTGGTGGTGGCAGAGGTACATTTTGAAATAAATACAACAGTTTAGGAAGTACATTCATTTTAAGAGTATTTATTTTCCCCATTAACGACATTGGTAAAGCAGCCCATCTAAAGAATTTGAGATATCTTGCATAACTGGTCTATAGTTAGTTTTTATGATATTTTTAAGCAATGGAACAATTTGAATGCCTAAATAAGAGAAGCAATTGACGACCTTAAATTGTGCAACTACATTAGTTGGGTTTTCCCTGTCTACTTGGTTTAATAACATAATGGATGTTTTAGACGTATTAATCTTATAACCTGAAATCTTACCGAACTACCTAATTAAATCTAGCATGGCCGGGATGGTTTTGTTGGTATTTTTGAGAAAAACAATTATGTCATCTGCATATAAAGCTAAACGGTGCTCCGTCTGTCCTATGGTTATTCCAGAAATGCTCTCATGTGACTTCACTGCAATTGGAAATTGAAAGGTTCGATTGCCATAATGAACAACAATGGAGACAAAGGGTCCCCTTGTCTACACCCCCAAACTGCTTTTTTCTAGTGTAACAAATTTCTTCTGATTAAATTTTTTAGTAACGAGTAACTAAGATGCTTAGAGGAAATGTAATGGAGTAAAAGTATACATTTTATTTAGGAAATGTAGTAGAGTAAACGTTTCCAGAAATATAAATAACGAAGTAAAGTACAGATATGTGAAAATTCTACTTAAGTACAGTAGAAAAGTATTGTAATTCCTTACATTACAACACTGATCATTTCCATATTTGTTCAGTGGCCGTTCAGCCAGAAAAATAGGTTGTGGGTCAGTATCTTGAACACAAGATTTTTTTTAGACTGATTTAGATCTGACATTTAACATAGTGAGTCACACTCACAGAGTTGAGGGAGAGAGACTGAATGGGATTGGAAATACCTCTGAGGCAGAGGGATCGCTCTACAGACACCTGCTGCACTGCCCACCAAGGCCAGTTAACCAGCCTTAGAGACCCCACGCAAAAGACAAGTAACTCTATTATTACCCATTTTTCTTTATTTGAATACTGACCACTGAATAGCTCTTAACTCTACTCTGGTGATTAGCCTGCAAAATCACTTGCTGAGTTGCATTAAACAGCTAATAAAGAGTACCCTATGCTAACAAGGTCATGTCAAGGATTTTATCCTTCACATGATACAGTGGCACAGAGTTGCTTTTGAAGCCCTTTAATTTAAAAGCATCACCTTTCAATAATGAGAGGACGTGTTAAGTTATTCATCAGTGGTGCTTTACCAGTGCTGGCCCTCGAGAGCCCAAACAAAAGACGGACCTCTTAATGTGCCGTGACCAGAGCCAAGAGGGCCCATTTTAATTCAAGTCAATCAGTGCAGTGCCGTTCTGAAGCAGCTGAGCCTGTACGTGTCACTGAGGTCTGTTGTGCATTAATACATATTTATAAAGCTGATGATGAAGTGCTCACTGTTCAATTATCATATTCATGTTAAAGGAACTGCAAAGTCCTTGTGGCCCGGTGTATTCAAAGGTCAATGATAGGGACGATTGTGTCGTCACTTTTATGTTGGCTCACTTGAGGTGATGAGTCTTAAACTAGCAAGGTAAGCCGTGTTTGTCTTCACCCATCCCAAATTTGAGCTTATTTTTGTCATTTGTCATAAAGGATAAGTCTGATTGTCAACAAATCCTATGAAAAGACCAAAACTATGAATTGATTTTACTAACGAGTATTGTATGTGCCATAGAGCTTCATTGTTGTCCACAGACAATACACTGTTGCACTGGGTGATCTTTTATTACGATGAACCTGGTCACTGCAATTTACTTTTAGTTATTACAGTCATATACCGGCCACCTGCTGTAAATACTCACTAGCGCTCCAGATGTGTATCAATCCTCAGCTGAAAATAGTTCCTAACAAAAACACTATTTATTCCTGTTTGAGTAACATTTGCTAAAATCTACAGAGCCCATCTGTTTTAGGAAACTACTTATTTGGAGCTATTTGCGTCTTCAATAGGAATCAATGAGCTTAGAGCTAGTTGCAACAGACAAGGTAGGGAAGTATTTATAGATGGAGAAGCGCCCTGTTGGTTTTGGTCTTTTCATGGTATTTACAAATATGGTAATTACAAACGATAACAAAAATGTTGAATATTGCTAGCCGTGTGCTTTAAAATTGCCTGACAGAGAATGTAACACAAAGAGGAGGCCATGCTAAGATATTTAATGTGTGGTTTCAATGTCCTTCCTCAGCTCTTCCCTTTTCTACAGCAGTTCAGTGACTGGACTGCTAATGGACCCTGACGAACAGGAAGTAGAAAGCAGAAAATAACAAGCCACTGGAGACATCATGCTGTACTCTAGAGGGCCATTAGCCAAAGTTTCCATTTATTTATCCATGCACTAAAAAAGAGTGTAGTGGCTCCTTGATAATTGCCAACAGAAAACTGTTGAGGAAGCTGGGGAGCTGCGCCCTAGCAGGAGACTTCTCTCTCGTTGTCCCTGATGGTTGTGTTCCACGCTGTACCTTTCTGTGATGCATGCAGGGTGGAAGGAGATACCCACTGTACTGACAGCTGGTCCATTGCAGAAAGAAGAAGTTTGTATGTTGACGTAAGAGTCTGGGAGCCACAGTGGCCCTGAAGATTGAACATGTGCAGTTTAACTGTAGTGTCACACGATGACGTGAGGAGGAGATCAGCTTGTGACTGACAGACAGACAGACAGACAGACAGACAGACAGACAGACAGACAGACAGGAGGAGCAGAATAGATAGCGACTGAGTGACAGGAACTCCAGAAGATGGCTACAGTTATGAAGGGTAAAAGTGAGCTTGTTACAGCCTCGCTGTTGGAAAGGCAGACACTGACCGGCCCTGGCTGGCTCTCCGAGCTTTAGATGCCTCCAAACGATACGAGCACACCATTTTGTGGAGCGTAACTGACACCCATGGAGTGCCCACAGTAAGCCCCAGGGAAGGGTAAGGTTAAGCTGAAAAACAAAACACTAAAGCAGGTCATGTAATAGGCCTCTCATTTTGCGCCTGTCTTTGTCAGGCCCACTGGAGGAAACCTAATTTATTTAATAGCCCGCCGCTTCAATGCCAGGCCTTTGGTGCGAGAAAACAGAAGGCAGTAACGATGAAAGCGTAGCAGGAGAGAGAGAGGACAAACACTTTCCTCACATTCACTGGCGAGATGTGATTTCCAAAGTGAAGATCTGTGTCAGCCATCTGGTGATAGAAAATGGCAGGAATGTCAGCATGCCACTTTCAATAATGCAGGCATGCATGCTGTCACTACATAACTGACAATTCTAGGGAATCTTTCTGTGAAATGTCAACTTTTTGTATATATTCTATATGCCTTTTATTCAGTTCCTATAAATCTATTACTCCTTAATTTTTCTCCAAAAAAGTCTGGAAAGCAAAGATAGAATTGCCTTCAACACAATGTCACAACAACAACAACGGCTTCACATTTGAAGGGTGCTGTGGTAATTATTCAGTATTAAATCCCTGTAAACAGTGGCACCAGTTTGGAGGTTTGTGGGGCACAAAAGTCTCTTTTGGTACATTAGGATTCAGTCTGGTTTGCAGCGTGACTCAATGGCATCTATCAATCCACCACATCCACTCTTGAGTGAAATGATTCAACAACTTTTCCATATGTGATTCTTACTATATTATATGAAAATATTCAACTTTACTATTGAGTCTACTGCAAATGACTGCATTTGTTTTCAGTAGCGTTTGTATTTGCATTCAGCCACCATGCCATTTTCTTATGTGCGTGGTCATATTCAGCTAATAAAGGTTGCCAGCAGAGATAAATCAAATATAAAGCTAAAAGGTCCAATCAGGTCCAATGTGCATTGGCTTTCAGTGAAATGAAAGAGCATTTGCCATTCAACAAAACATAAGCTGTCAATTGCTTGATTTGCCATTTCATTGCAGTTGTGGGAGGTGACAAATGATAGAGAAATACTGAAAGAGTCACTGCATCATCCAGAAAAAGATAGGTTTTTTTGTCAGATATTATGACAATGTGCATAATATTGTATTATCAAACAATGATAATGACTCCATTTGGTGAATGATTTAATGAACCTAGGACAGCTCAATCACTGTCTGAAATGTGAAAAACAATGCATGGGACATATTTTTTCCCAGACAGCAGCAATAGGCATGTCATCTTTTTAATGCATGCCAACTCCTTTAATAACAGCAATGCTGGTGAAACTATAGAGTGTCTGGCAGATTCATATACCTCCATCTTCACCACTCCCCTCCCCTCCATCCTTTATGATTATAAAATGCAAATGTTATGTCACCCACTTCACTGCAGAGAGCCTCGGCACCACATCGTCCTCATTGCAGCACCAGTCACATAGTGTTAATTTATACTCCAGCCATTCCCATTGATACTTTATTTTATAACCATTTCCTTTCCATGACTGGGAAATTAATTGAGTTTGGGATGCTACCACATATAAAAAAGAAAAAGAGGTGTGTGTGTGTGTGTGTGTGTGTGTGTGTGTGTGTGTGTGTGTGTGTGTGTGTATATATATATATATATATATATATATATATATATATATACCCTTCACCATACCTAGAGAGTGGCATACTTTCCATAAGATCATCTCTCAATGCAAATCAAACCAGCTATTAGGCTAACTGAAATAAAACCATGCTGATCTCTAGGTATGGTGAAGGGTATGTGATGATGTGGGGCTATTTTAATTCCAAAGGCCAATGGAACTTTATCAGGATGCAAGGATGCAAGGATTAACAAAGCCAAATCATCCACTATAGACCTATGGAAAGGTGCAGCAGCACAGGTATCAATCCTAATGACCTCAGCATCACAAGAAGTAGAGGAGGGCGACTAGGCAAGGTGTGATTACTGTTTTTGTTTTTTCTTTCTTTTCTTCGAGACCGCGGAGGGTGGGGGGTGGGAGAGAGGGGTTGTTCTTGTTCAAGTGTGTTTGTATGTTCTGTTGTTATTGTTTAAAATGAAAAATTTTATAAAAAATTGATCTTAAAAAAATAAAAATAATAATATGCCTGCCTCTATGGGAATTTAACATAGGGGTGTACTTACTTATGCCCCCTGTATTTTAAGGAAGAACATTTATTTATTTACGAAATACATTTACTCATGTTACTGTATTGAGTAGTTTTGTTGTGTATTTTGTATTTTTCAAGTAGTAGTTTTTAAAATCGGTAATTTAAAATGTACTTGATTATGCTTTGAGTGAAGTATTGTATTTAGCTACATTACAAATCCCATCCGTTGTGGAGTAAAAAAGAAAAACTTGCAGTGACGAATGATCAGCATCTAGGCTGCCTACCAGGCGCCAAGTCTTTCTGTAGGAGATTGAGAACGAGATGGAGGTGGATCAGGCGAGCGATGACTGTTCAGAGACTGTTTCAGTAGAAATGCTAGCTGAAACATTAAATTCTGCTGCCCAAAACGACAAAAATCCTTGGCCACATTTAAATTCAAGAGGGCCAATAGTATCATGCAATGCCAGATGTGCCTGCCAAATGTGACTGAACTGGCAGCATTCAATAACTGCATATCTAATCTGCGGAAGCATGTTTTGGTAAGTATTTGTGCATTGGTACTTCAAACGAAGTTTTCATGACTAATCCAAATTGCCAATTAGCAAAACAACAACATCGTGGCATTGCAAATTTTTGTCTAGCACTAGCAACCTGTAGGACAACCTATGTAGGACACTGGCTAAATCCCCCCCGCCCCGTTTTACAGTTTTTTTAAAGGGGTGATAGAATGCAAAACCGATTTTACCCTGTCACAGTTGAATAACGACAGTTCAGTGGGTAAATAGGACATACATAGAAGCTCAAAATCCCATTGACACCCCTGAAAATCTCATATTTTGAAACTGACGCTGAAAACGGGCGAATCTCAACAAAGCTAGTTGCTTATGTAAGCATCTCAAAATCCGGAACCTTTGTCACAGCCGTGGGTATATTAAGAGAACAGTCACGCCCCAACATTTACATAGGCTACACAACTGACCTGAGATCAGGTAGTCTTCTGAATCTAGGTCACGCAGATCTCTGCTATTCCATTACAAAATTCACTTCTGAAACTTTTTTATGCGAACACTCAACCATGTAAAGCTCAAATATGGGCTGTTTTACGAAAATGGATGTCTAATTGCAAATTTTGTCCAACTGTGTGTCGGAGTTAAGCACCG